>NW_026057577.1:17835260-17884176 GCF_023721935.1 Panthera uncia | reverse complement strand
AATAAAATAAAATAAAATAAAATAAAATAAAATAAAATAAAATAAAAATAAATGAAAACCACCCTCCTACCATTGCTGACAAGACCCAGCATGGTGTCTGATGATGCCACACTCTTGGTGCCTCAAGTTCTCTCACTGGGAAAAACTGGTAAGTAAAGGCCCTACCTTATAGGACTGAGGGGAGAATTCCACGAGAAAAGACCTGCATGTGTTTGCAAGAGCCGAGTATGTACTAAATGCTCAGTAAAAGTTAGTAGTTATCATGACACATATCAAGCCCCTGCATAATATCGAGGCTGTCCATGAAAGCTAGTTTCCCTCCCCACAATTCTGAGCAAAACAAATGAGGCAGCATGAAATAATTACAAGAACATGAGTTCTGAGGCTCCTGAGATCTGGGTCCGTATCCTGCTTTCTCTACGTACAGCTATGTCATCTGAGACGAGGAACTTTCTATGTGCCTTGGTTTTCTTGTCTCTAAACTAGACAATGGTGCCTATCTCACAAGGTAGGTAAGAGGGCCAAAAAACAGGGACTCCACAAAAATCAGGATTTCACCGGATGGTCATGTCTGGCTTAAGAGCTGTCAGGTACCAAAGCTACATGCTCAGTATTCACTGATAAATAAGCATGAACTACACTCCCGTGAGGGCAGGTGTTCCCATGCTCGGCGCTGAAGATGCACAGGTGAGTATCACACGGTCCTGCCTTAGGGAACTCTAGGTCTAGGGAGGGAGACACATAAGGAAACGCCATTTGAATTCTGCGCAGCCCTTGGTATTATCAAAGCATACTCAGAAGGCCACAGAAGACTCTGTTACATATTGTTCCCTTGCCTGACACGTTTTCCTGCAACTCTGCAGACAATTAAGGACAATAACTCTGATTGCCCTTCAGCTTTCAGATTGGACTTCGCTTGGTCAGGGAGGCTTCCCCAAACTCCATGCCGTTATCCAATAGGAAGGCATCTGATGTTTCCCACCTTCTAACACTCGACACCTGTATAATGGCATAGTCACTACACTCCCTCCTAACTCGGTCCACCAGCATTTTCAGGGATGTGTTAACTCATTTACTTAGAAAATGTAGTATATTGGAGCATCTGGGTGGCTCAGTTGGTTGAGCGTCTGACTCTCCATATTGGCTCAGGTCATGATCCCAGGATGGTGAGATCGAGCCCCACAATGAGCTTTGTGCTGAGCATGGAACCTGCTTGAGATTCTCTATTCTCTCCCTTTCCCCTCTCCCCCATTCACTCCCTCTCTCTCAAAAAGAAAAAGAATAAAAGAAAATATAATATAAATCTTTCATAGAGGAAGAAGTGCTATGCCCCCCCCAAAGCTACTCATGGGTGAATGAACTGATTGTGAGGTGAATCCAAGTATTCTAGGACATTCTGGGGGCAGAAGTGTCTGACCTCTGTTCTGAAAGAGCAGAATTCACTGAAGGGAATTCTGTGATCATCAACACAATCCAATGAGTCAAGAGTTACTTTAAGATCCCAGAAATAGGGGTGCCTGGGTGACTCAGTCAAGGTTGAGCATCCAACTCTTGATTTCAGCTCAGCTCAGGATCTCACAGTTCACAAATTTGAGCCCTGCTTGGGGGTCTGTGCTGACAATGTGGGGCCTGATTGGGGTTCTCTGTCTCCCCCTCTCTCTGCCCCTCCCCAGTTTGCTCTCTATGTCTCTCTCTCGAAAACAAACATTGAATAAAAAAGACTCCAGAAATAAACCCTCACGTATATGGTCAAATGATTTTTGGCGAAGGTGCCCAAACCATTCAATGGGGAAAAGGCTGTCTTTTCAACAGATGGTGCTGGAGAAAATGGATATCCATATGCAAAAGAGTGAATGTGGACCTTTATCCTACACCATACGCAAACACTAACTCAACATGGATGAAAGACCTAAACATAAGAGCTATCACTATGAAACTCTTAGAAGAAAACATAGGAGAAAGATTCATGACATTGGATTTGGCAATGATTTCCTCAATAAGACACCAAAGGCATAGGCATAAAAGGAAAGAAGAGATAAACTGAGCTTTGTAAAGATTTTTAAAATTTGTGCATTACAGGAAGCATCAACAGAACGAAAAGGTGACCCAAGGAATGAGAGACAATATACCCAAATCATACATCCAATAAGGGGTTAATAACCAGACTATCCCAAACTCTAATCATCCAACAAGAAAACTAACCCAATTTAAAAATGGGCAGAGGTTTTGGCGCCTGGGTGGCTCGGTCGGTTAAGCATCCGACTTCGGCTCAGGTCATGATCTCACGGCTTGTGAGTTCGGGCCCTGCCTCGGGCTCTGTGCTTACAGCTCAGAGCCTAGAGCCTCTTCAGATTCTGTATATTTCTCTCTCTCTCTGCCCCTCCCTTGCTCACACTCTGTCTCTCTCTGTCTCTCAAAAATAAATAAACATTAAAAAAAATAATAATAAAATAAAAAATAAAAATGGGCAGAGGACTTGAAAACACGTGTCTCCAAAGAAGATCTAACAAACAGCCAAGAAACACATGCGAAAGCGCCTAACATCACTGACCATTAGGGAAATAAATGCAAATCAGAATTATAATGAGATACCACTTCACACCAGTAAGATGGCTACCATCAAAAAGGCAGAAAATTGGGGCGCGTGGGTGGCTCAGTTGGTTAAGCATCCGACTTCAGCTCAGGTCATGATCTCACGGTCCATGAGTTCGAGCCCCGCGTCGGGCTCTGTGCTGACAGCTCAGGGCCTGGAGCCTGCTTCAGATTCTGTGTCTCCCTCTCTCTCTCTCCCTCCCCACTCATGCTCTGTCTCTCTCTGTCTCAAAAATTAAAAAAAAAAAAAAACATCAAAAAGGCAGAAAATAGTAAGTGTTGGAGAGGATGTGCACATTTGTAACCCTCGTGTGCTGCCGGTGGAAGAGCAAAATGGTGCCATCACAATGGAAAACAGCACGGCAAGTCGTCCAAAAATTAAAAATGGAACTGCCGTATGATCTACCTTTCCACTTCTGGGTATATGCCCAAAAGAATTCAAAGCAGAATCTTCAAGAGATATTTGCTCACCCATCAGCGTCATTTCCAAGAGCCAAAAGGTAGAAACAACCCAGGTGTCCATTGGTGGATAAATGGACTAAAAAAAAAAAAAGCAACATGTGCATACAATGGAATATTATCGGCCTCAGAAAGGAAGGAAATTCTGACATAGGCTACATCACGGATGAACCTTGAACACCTGATGCTATGTGAAACAAGGCGGTCACAAATGGACAAAACACTGCATGATTCCACTCATTTGAGGTGCTGAGAGTAGTCAAATTCATAGAGAGGAAAAGTGAAATGGTGGTTGCCAGGGGCTAAGGGGAGAACGGAGTGAGGAGTTAGTGTTTAATGGGCCCAAGAGCTTCGGTGTGAGATGAAAAAAAGCTCCGGAGATGGATGGGAGCGATGGTTGCACAACAACGTGAATGTACTTCATGCTTCTGAATTCTACATTTGAAGTTGATTCACGTGGTAAATATCATGTATCTTTTACCACAGTAAAAAAAAAAAAAAAAAAGAAGGGGCGCCTGGGTGGCTCAGTCGGTTAAGCGTCCGACTTCAGCTCAGGTCACGATCTCGTGGTCCATGAGTTCGAGCCCCGCGTCGGGCTCTGGGCTGATGGCTCAGAGCCTGGAGCCTGTTTCGGATTCTGTGTCTCCCTCTCTCTGACCCTCCCCCGTTCATGCTCTGTCTCTCTCTGTCTCAAAAATAAATAAATGTTAAAAAAAATTAAAAAAAAAAAGAAAAGAAAATAGAAGATTTACTTTGAACGAAATGCATTTGGGGAATGAAGACAGTCTGAAGTCTCCTCGTGGGTTAAGTTGGGCTATGCTGCAAGGCAGCGTCAGTTCAAGTAGACAGGTGAGGACAGAAGGCAGGCTGAAGCCGGATGATGTGTGCAGTGAGGCTGCATGCGGAAAATCCAAAGACGCTGCTTTCCACGAGCTTCACTCCCTGCTTCTCCAGATACTCCTGTCTTTCTCAGGGACGGGAACTCCATCTGGGCTGAGCCATCAGCAATTTCTGAAATGTTGCCTTGAAGATCTTTTTGATGTGCAAGAGACTCTTAGCCTCATCTTATATTCTTTGTTTTTAATGGAAGGAGGCTTTGTGATTCGCCAGAAGACCACAGAGCCAGCAAGACTCAAGTTCATGGACAAAGCGCGAGCCTGCAGAGCTTGAGCACTTTCAAAACTGGGCTCAAAGGAAAAGGGGTGTAAGAAAATGCTAGAGAATGGAAGATTCTGGGCACCTGAAAAGTCAGCTGGGGTGAGCTCTCACTCCTTAAGGCTTTTCTTGCCAAAAGCAGCGGTGGGGGCAGGGGGCCAGGACTTGGGCCCTGCCTCTCAGTTGCCTGGCTTACGTTCACAGAGACACAGCCCATGGAAGCATAAAACATGTGCCACCAAAACAAAACGGGGTCTAAAATGCACACGGAAACAGCTCCAACCAGAAAATGGAAAACACGCTAAAAATTCTCCTAAACGGAAAACACGCTACAAAGTGGGAGGTAGACCAGGATGTAGGAGGCAAGCCCTTAATTATGGGAAACTATCTTTTCAAAGAAAATGAACCAAACCTAGCCATGATGCGTCTAGCCTCACTTTATGAGACCCAAGGAACCTCTACACTGAATCCAGTTTATTTTCCTCATGTGAGGGATGAGTGGCCTTTCACTTTTAGGCCCAAAACAAATGTATGCAAGTTACCCTCAGTCAGAAGCAATGGGAGATACCAAATATATCTGTCCCATGGACAATGTCAACTTTCAGAGGGAAAACTATTTCTAAACCTGAAGACACAAGTCATCCAGCTGTAGCCTTTGGCCCGTTTCCATATGGATTCATCTAAGAATAATTTCTCTTCGAGTAGTTGCTTTCTGGCCTGTTTTATGTGGGCGGTGCCTTCCTATTTGGGACTCAGTGGGTCAGGTCCCTCCCTGCTCCTAAAAAAAGAAAAGCTCAGCCAAGAGGCACTTTAAAGCTCAGAACCAGGGAAATATCACATAGGCGGTGCCCACTGAGGGGCGGGCAGTACATGAGGGGGAACAAAATGGAGTGCAGGGCGAAGAAGAATCCTTTTTCCAGAGTCCTATACAAAATTCACTTGAAGAAGGGGCAGGGCCAAGAAACCGCTATTCATTCAGATGCAGTCCATACAGGGAGCTGTTTAAACACCCTATGGATGCAGGACCAGTGAGAGCTCCTAGCTCTGAGATGAACACTCTGTCAATGACTTGCAAGAAATTTCCCTGTATTCTCCTCACACTTTTGAAGTTAGCTGATCTCCCAGTTCCCTTTGTTTGGCCCTAGGGTACTTCTCTTATGAAAGGCCCAGAACAAATCTCTGTGAATGGCTCAAAGGTGAAAAGATTAGCCCTTTAAGAAAAAAAGAAAGGAAGAAAGAAACTGGTGTTGAATAATCCAGACGAATCCAGAGGAATGCTCCTTCGAGTTTTTGTAGTTGCTGGAATTCAATTAAGTGGTGTATGTCACTTTAAAAACAAGGCGCCCAAATTCTTTTACATTCCCCCGAGAAGTAGGGGGTCAATGTCCCCTCCTCTGCATCTGGGCAGGTTCATAATGGCTTCAACCAAAAGAATCCAACGCTGGTTCTCTTGGGATGATCACTCTGGGGGAAGCCAGCCACCATGTAGCACATCAAACTCCCTTAAGAGTTTGCTGGAGACTCCACGTGCAGGCACTCTGGTCAACAGCCCCAGCTAAGCTCCCAGCTGACAGCATGAAGTGCCAGCCACACCAAAGGGCCATCAGATGTAGCTCAGGGGAGCTTGAGATGACCCATCCCCATGCACCTACTGGCTGCAACTGTTTGAGAGATCCCAAACAAGAAAAGCTCAGGAGAGCCCTTCCCGAATTGCTTATGCACAAAACTGTGAGCCAAACTAAAAGATCATTTTAAGGGGCACCTGGGTGGCTCAGTTGGTTAAGCGTCCGACTCTGGATTTTGGCTCAGGTCATGACCTTACGGTTTGGTTTGTGGGATCAAGACAGCACAGAGCCCACTGGTGATGGTCTCCCCCTCTCTCTCTGTCCCTCCCCTGCTTGTGTGCTCGCTCCGTCCCTCTCTCTCTCTCTCAAAAATAAATTTAAATATTAAAAAAATAAAGATCATTTTAAGTCACTGAGGTTTAAGATAAGTGATTACACAGCAATACTAGCTGGAATGCGGTCCCTTGGCAATTTGATGATTTCACTGGAAAAGGTGAGGAAACGATTTTGTTTATACCCGTGACACAAATTTGCAGTGTAACATCGATTATAGTTTTGTAAAAATCCCTTTTTGTCCTCAGTAACCATTATATTCCTAAGAGTTACACACGTACCATTAGGATTACAGGTAGCCAATTTGTCATGGCTAACCTGCAGTCAACAGGGGCCAGTCCTTCATGATATCTGCATGTTAATATTTACAAAAGCTAAATTTGTGTTTTTCATTTTTGCTAGACATACGTTTTTATTTGTTACATGATAAATATTTACAGAACACTTATTGCATGCCAGACACTGTTGAGAGTGAACATATTTACTCTTCAGACTGATCCCAGGAGGGATTATTACCACTCTTCCCATTTTATAGGCGAGAAACCTGAGTCAGAGGGAGATTAAGTATCTAGGCTCACCATCACACAATTCCTAAGTGTTGGATTTGGAATCTGACCTCAGGCAATCTGGCTTGAGTCCGATGACTCTCACCTCTGCTGCTTCTCCATTATGTCTCATTTTGTTACCAATTCATACACACACACACACACACACACACACACACACACACTCCACAGTGGCATATATGCTAAAGTACCAAAAGAATAAAATTTTATAATTCAGGATAATGTCATCAATGTAAATGATCACCAGAGCTCAAGGACCGATATAAAATACATGTCTGTATGGGCCGGGATGAGTGAATCCCAGTAGAGAATATCTGAAAATTAAATTGTATAAAATCACTTATCCATTTACCCATTTCTCATACACTAGGTTATGAAATTCTGTCATATAGGGTTAGGAAACAACTCAAGCCTTCTCCTTACTTTTAAACACAGCACAACCACCTATCCGAAAAACCAACAGAATTTTTCTAGAACAAGTGCAAAATAATTTTGTGCAGTAAGAAATTGACAATCATGCTGCTGAGGCATAGGAGAGATGAAAAGTACAGAGGCATCATTCAAAATGGCAGTCTACAGCAAAACAAGTCACACCATTGCCAATAAACTTGTAAAGCCCGCTATATATTCATTGATTGATACCGTGTTTGGCAAGAAAGCCGAACAAACTATTGGAGAAGCTCCCTTTTCAAATGGCACTGTGGGCATCACATAGCAGCCACGACATAAAGTGCAGCGAAGCAATTACCATCACGGGTCACGATTAAGAACACAGGCTCCAGGGGTGCCGGGGTGGCTCAGTCGCTTAAGCGTCTGACTTTGTCTCAGGTCATGATCTCACAGCTTGGAGCTCAGAGCCTGGAGCCTGCTTCAGATTCTGTATCTCCCTCTCCCCCTGCCCTTCCCTTACTTGCACTCTGTCTCTCTCGTTCAAAAATAAACATTAAAAGAAAGTTTTAAAAACAACAAAACCACACACATACTCCAGAGCCAAAATGCCTAACCCCACATCGGAGTTCTGCCCCTTGTTGGCAGGGTGACCTTGGGCAAGGTCCTTACCCTACTGTGCCTCAGGATCTTTATGTGTAAAACAGGGATAATCAAAGTACTGCCTCAGAGCTGCAAAAGAGGATTAAATAAACCAATAACAGAGAGCACTCAGGGCAGGGCCTGGTGCACAATACCTGCTGTATAAATGTTTGTCAGATAAGTAAATACAATGCTAGCGCTAAGAGAAATTTCACCTTACAGTCAGACAAAGACATTGATGTACAATGTAATACACATATACATATACAAGGGAGTGACGTAGGAGGGCTTCTGCTCTAACACACAAAGCAAATACTACAGACGAAGAGACGTTTTTGGTTAATGATTACATGCTGAGTTATGACATAAATAGAAAAGGCACGCTCATTTGAGTACTGGTGGCATACTAAACCATGTGTGCGCAAGAATAAAAAGTAAAATACTAGTCATCAAATACGTGTCAATCCGTCCCCAGCTTTATTCCCAAAGAACAGTGGATGGCCAAAAACTATGGCTCTAAATCTTAATTAAATGCTGAAGGAAATAATGAAAATTGTAACTGTAACCAATTCACAGCCACTGAATGTCTTTTCGATGTTCTGTACGATAAAGGGGTGAATGCAGGCACCCTGATTGCCCACACTGAGCTGTGTGGGCTACTGTATCGATTATCGCTGGCCGCAGTCATTCCACATCACGACGAATCACAAAAACCTTAGTGGCCTGCTATAATATATGTTTTGCTTGTGTAGCTGGAACCATGGGGGGATTAGCTTGGCAGCAGTGTTGAATTTGGCAAACAGAAACACCCAAAACTTCTTGAAGGTGAGATTCAGAAGTGGCACACGCTAACTTCTGGCACATGCTGTTGACAAGGGAAAAGCCAAGCCAGACTGGAGAGGTACGGAAACATCCTCTCTTCAGTGGCCGTAACTACAGCTTCGCATGACAAAGCGAATGAATACAAGGAGAGGCAAAGTGAAAGACCACTGAAATGACTCACAACATTTCCCCCCAAGATCTATCCTCCAAGGGATGCATTTTTTGAGCGTACTTAAGGGAATTAAAAGCAAAAATGAACTATTGGGACCTCATGAAGATAAAAAGCTTCTGCACAGCAAAGGAAACAATCAACAAAACTAAAAGGCAACCAACGGAATGGGAAAAGAACGGAATGGGAAAAGATATTTGCAAATGACCTATCAGACAAAGGGCTAGTATCCAAAATCTATCAAGAGCTCACCAAACTCCACACCTAAAAAACAAATAATCCAGTGAAGAAATGGGCAGAAAACATGAATAGACACTTCTCTAAAGAAGACATCCAGATGGCCAACAGGCACATGAAAAGATGCTCAAGGTCGCTCCTAATCAGGGAAATATAAATCAAAACCACACTCAGATATCACCTCATGCCAGTCAGAGTGGCTAAAATGAACAAAACAGGAGACTATAGACGCTGGCGAGGATGTGGAGAAACGGGAACCCTCTTGCACTGTTGGTGGGAAAGCAAACCGGGGTAGCCTCTCTGGAAAACAGTGTGGAGGTTCATCAAAAAATTAAAACTAGACCTACCCTATGACCTAGCAATAACACTGCTAGGAATTTACCCCAGGGATACAGGAGTGCTGATGCATAGGGCCACTTGTACCCCAATGTTTATAGCAGCACTTTAACAATAGCCAAATTATGGAAAGAGCCTAAATGTCCATCAACTGATGAATGGATAAAGAAATTGTGGTTTATATACACAATGGGATACTACATGACAATGAGAAAGAGTGAACTATGGCCTTTTGGAGCAACGTGGATGGAACTGGAGAGTGTGATGCTAAGTGAAATAAGTCATACAGAGAAAGACAGATACTATATGTTTTCACTCTTATGTGGATCCTGAAAACTTAACAGAAGTCCATGAGGGAGGGGAAGGAAAAAAAAAAAAAAAAAGAGGTTAGAGGGGGTTATTGCCAAAGAATAAGAGACTTTTAAATTTTTAAAAAAAAGGGGGGTTTTAGGGGGGGGGGGGGGGGGGGGTGAGTGGGTGATGGGTATTAAGGGCACCTGTTGGGATGAGCACTGGGTGTTGTATGGAAACCAATTTGACAATAAATTTGATATTAAAAAAAACAATTGGTAAGCTGTATTTTTATGAACGGCTTATAACATGCTTTGCAATTTGAAAACACTCTAATTCTACAGTGAGTCCTAAGATATCATGATTTTTAAGTCTAAACCATAATTCTCAGTAAGACAAAACTGGGATGCAAACATCTTGATGCTAAGAGCTTTTCTGATACTTGATCACTGTAATCATTTGTTGGAGAAGAAAATTCAAGATGTATGACTGGACACATTTTAAAATCATAAACAAATATTGCAACAGAACAGGAAGAAGTACCTTCCACAGCCACCTGCACAGCCGGAGTGCATTAGGAAACCACTTGCTTTTAACTCTTGAGCTGGTATCTCAACATTTCAACTTCGAAACAGTGTTAGTTTCTTCAGGTTAGATTTTGACACCATTCCAAAGGTAATTTTCAGTAAAAAATATATATATATATATATAAATATATATATATTTATATATAAATATATATATATTTATAATATAAATATATATTTATATGTAATATAAAAAAATATATATATTTTTTTAATTTTATTTTTTTAATACTTTTTCTAACGTGTATTTATTTTTGAGAGAGAGAGAGAACGAGAGAAAGAGCATGAGCAGGGGAGAGGGCGAGAGAAGGAGACACAGAATCCAAAATAGGCTCCAGGCTCTGAGCTGTGAGCACAAAACCCGATGCCAGGCTCGAACTCATGAGCCATGAGATCATAACCCAAAGTCAAACACTTAAGCAAGTGAGCCACCCAGGAGCCCCTCAATAAAAAAAAAAAATTCTTAACTCCCAGGTTTGTGCATAATCTGATGTAGACAACTCAGAGCCTTCAAATACCTGTTATCACTGCCAATAACTAACTTATCATTGGAATTAAGTATTTCTGAGGTTGTTTTAAATGTTTTATTTATTCTTGAGAGAGAAAGAGAGAGACAGAGCATGAGCAAGGGAGGGGCAGAGCAAGAGAGAGACACAGAATCTGAAACAGGCTTCAGGCTCTGAGCTGTCAGCACAGAGCCTGACGCAGGGCTCGAACTCATAAGCTGTGACATCATGACCTGAGCCAAAGTCAGATGCTCAACCAATTGAGCCACCCAGGGGCCCTGGAATTAAGTGTTGCTAAATTAAAAGAAAGAAAAAGAAAAGAAACTGATGAGATACAGGAAATATGCCTCAAGCTATCCACCATGGAGTCAGATGATCAGATTACTTTTCAGGATGATAAACCGGAGAACAATTTTAGGTGCTATTATTCCTATAGTTTACATTAAAAAACTGTTTTTGAATTTTTAACTCTTATTATTTAAAACACATGACAACTCTTGAAATATACCTAAAGTCAATGGGTTACTTGTATGCTTTTTGCGATCATATGCTCTGCAGACAATACAAGTTTGAAAAGCAAGGAATGGTAAGTAAAAGCCCGAACAAGAGCTTGTTAACCCTGAGAGTCAGCAGAACACAGATTCTGTATCAAAGCAGGTACTCCACTAAGTCAAGAACAGCTATCATTAGAGAATGTCGTCACTGTGCATTACAGAAGTGACAAGCCTTCTTGACCAGTGAGAGTAAGAGAAAATTAAATTACCTTGGTGAGAAAATTTCCCAAGAGTAAATCTGATCACTCACTATTTGCAAGATGTCGGGTTATGAACTACACAGTATATTAGGTTCCCACAGAATAGCACAAACCTGGTGGCTTAAAACAACAGAAATTTATGCTCTCACAGATCTGGGTTCTTGGGCGGGGAGGGGGGAGGTCTGAGATGAAAGTGTAAGCAGAGCTGGGCTCCCTCCAAAGGCTCTAGGGGAGAATTTTTCTTTGCTTTTTTTAGTGTCTGGGGTTCCTGGCATTCCTTGGCTTGTAGACACATCACTCCCATCTCTGTCCCTGTCTTCACATGACCTTCTCTATGCGTCTTCCCTCTTCTGTTTCTTATAAGGACAGGTCATTGAATTTAGGACCTACCCAGATCATCCAGGATTATCTCGAGATCCTTAATTACATCTATGAAGACCTTGTCCAAAATAAGGTCACATTCACAGGTTGTGGGTGGACACCTTTCTTTTTTTTTTTTTTTTTTGGTTAGGAGCTAGGGGACATGTACCATTCAACTCCTTACAAATGGGAAAGAGGATGGTAAAAACTCAGAAGGGAATGTCTATGGTAGCTTGAAATTCTTTTTTTTAAATTTTTTAAAATATTTTTTAAAATTTATTTTGAGAGACATAGAGCACATGAGCAGAGGAGGGACAGAGAGAGAGGGAGAGAGAGAATCCCAAGCAGGCTCTGAGAAGTCAGCGTGGAGCCCGACGCAGGGGTCAATCCCATGAACCATGAGATCATGACCTGAGCCAAAATCAAGAGTCAGATGCTCAGCTGACTGAGCCACCCAAGTGCCCCTTGAAATTCTTTCATTAAGGAGGTTCAAGATAAAACAGATTGTTAACCCTTATAAAATATTTATGTGTGTATATGTGTGTGTTTGTGTGTGTGCATGCACAGGCTACCTGAAGGCAACAAAAATTGACAGGAAGATCACTACCCACTTCATTCTACGGTGATTTTAAACTTAAACTTGCATTTTACGTGCTCGGATAGATACTAGCTAATTGACTTTGGTTGTAACTGGGATTCCAAATAGCTAGTATTCCCTTACAATTGTATGCATGTGGTACATAATTTCTATATACACAGATTTGGTTTTAGTTTGGCGATGGGAAAAGGGAATAATCTTTGGTAACAGGTGGGAAGAAACCCTACCTCGCTTGAGTTGTCCTCTTAAATGTTAACGAAATGGCCTCTCTAACCTGTTGATGTGGCCTGGCTTTCTTTCTGGGTCTCTATGGGCCTTATACCGAGTCATAAACAAGGAGAGGAGCTCTTGAGCTCAGTAAAACACACCCAATCCCCTGTTGCTCTTGCTAGAAGAGTTAATCAACCCTGCTTGATGTTCCTCATTCCCTAGAATCTTCAGGTAGAGAATCAAGAAATACATGTCTCTATTATCACCTAGGAGTCTTTTATTTTTATTTTCACTCCATCATTTGAAAATATAATTCATGACTGGAAGGCACCATTCCAAATGCAAGATCTTAGTGTGACAGGTCCTTAAGCTGGGAGATCCAGGCCCCCCTTCTCTGAAATTCAATGTGAAGCTTGGTGTGTTTCTGGGTTTTTCTGTGAAGCAGTCACTTTCTCAAAGAAATCCATCAACCCCAAAAGGTAAGAAGATCCAGAGCTCAGCTCAATGCTATGAGCCATTGGTTGGTTGTTGACTATTGGTGAATTATCTAGTTTCCGTGTGCAAAAGTAGTACCCACACAGGGGATGGAAACAATGGCAAAAATTCAATAAAAGGAAAAACCTTTGATTCACATATGACACACATGTCCCAGTGAAGGGAACAGTGGATAGCCATCAATGCAAGTGATGGATCTTAGGCATGAGCCCACATCAACAGTTTTTGTGATAGCTGTTTAGTAGGGAATTCAAACCCTTGTCTCCATTTTGACACATCTCAGAAAGCAACTCCTCAGACTTTCCTGAAAGTCTCCTCCAAGAGAAGTGATAACTCCCTCAAATCTGTCCCTGACAGTTTTCATATGACCTCCTACCACCTACCATTTTATTTGATTACATATCTTTCTCTCTCTTCCAGATTTTATCACCTACCAGGTCCCATTCAATTTTATATATAAGCATCTTTTAAAAGTATTTGTGGGGCACCTGGATGGCTCAGTCGATTAAGCATCCGACTCTTGATTTCAGCTCAGATCATGATCTCATGGTTTATGAGTTCGAGCCCTGCATTGGGCTCTGTGCTGACGGTGCAGTCTGCTTGAGATTCCCTCTCTCTCTACCCCTCCCATTTGTGCTCTTTCTCAAAATAAATAAACCAAAAAATTAAAAAAAAAATTTGCTAAGTGACTGTGTGAACAGATGAATAACATGGGTTGTCCCATTAGTTAAAACTACTTAGAACTATTCGTACCAGGAGGCTGAAAACCACAACCCAGTTCGCACCCCCCACACCCATAGCTGGCCCTGCCCTCCTCCCACCAAGAGGTGTGGACCTGAGCCTACTAACGAGAGAAGCAAGCTATGCACAAACATGGTCCCATGTGTGTTCCCAGAGCACACTTTCCTTAAACAATCTCCAGAAGGAGACTCAGATGTCCTATAGCTGCAGGGTACTGCTCTTTTGAAAGTAGATCTTTACTTCTGAGGTAATCTTTTGCTCAAGAAACATCTGCGTGTCGTTCTGGGGCAATGGAATATCCATGTGGTGTGACAGAAGAAGCAGGCTATTATTCAACCCAGTTCCCGGGGTTGGGGCTGGCTGCTGAGCCTGGCCACGCACAGAGAGTCAGCATCCTCATGGCACAGCTGCTGACTGTGCACGATCCTTTCCATGTTTATTATGCAGGAGTGATCCTGATGCTTATAGAAAGGATGAGCGACCTAAACAAGGAACACAAACCCCTCACACCGAAAAACTCAATCTTCCACTTGCTGAGCCCACAAAACCTGGGAGTCATTTTTGAGTCCTCTCTTTATCTAACATTCCACATCCAATCCATCCACAAATCATCCCAATAGACCCAGAATTGTATGACTTCTCGCAGTCTTGACCACTACTCCCCTTGCAGGAGATGCTGTCTGTCACCTGTTCCCTGTAGTGAGCTATCCTCATAATTAATTCCCATCTTCAGACCATATGCCCTTACATTCTGTGGTCCAAAGAGCAGCCAGGTGATGTTTTCCAAGCGGACCTTGCCCCACCTCACTCAGGGGAAAGAGTCTTCAAGATTTCCCAAGTGGCCTTCAAGGCTCTCATGGTCCACTTCCCTTTACCACGCTGACCTTAGCCCCTTACCACCTTCCCCTCTGCCACTCCACTCCAGCCTCAGTGTTTTCCTGGATGTTTCTTGAAGTTCACATACTCTTTCTGAGTCAAGTGGAACTTCATTCTCTAACACAACAAGAGGTAAATCAAACAGCTGACTGTGGCTTTCTGATTGTGAGCCCTTGAGGCCGTGGACACTCAGAAGGATCACAGACCCAGGCTACTCTGAGGCTAATGGAGGCCAGAGATAAAAAATCGAGTCTACAACTGTGGCCGGGCTTCTGCATATTAAGTTTCCTTGATAGTGTACCCAACCTGGTTGAGCAAGTAAGCGACCAAGCCCAGAAGCGAGGGGCAGAGCCACCTCTAAAAGGCCCAGGTAACCACAGGAATGAATTTTGAGTCGTTCTGCTAGCCAGTTCCACAAGCTTCCTTATTCCATTTTCTAGCTTACACTCTCCCAAGAAGAATTTGTTGACGCCTACCACCCAATCAGTTTGCTGACGGATTCTAGAATCAAACAGCTTGCACTTGGGGAAGTGACCAACATGGGGCTGGAAAGGCAGAGCCCACAGGCACATCCAAGTCAGCACAGGCAGGTCTTATGAATCCAATGTATTTATAATCCTTTGTCAATTATCTCTAAATGTGTGCCTGCTTCTCATTTAAACACAATGTAATCCCAGGACAGACTATCATAAGAATACAGCTGAATGTATGATCTCATTGCTCCTTTGTAGTTGTTTTTTTTTTTTAAGATGTGAATTTAATAAGATGTAAAAGCATAAACAAATTGTTTACCATTCTAACTACAAGACAGTCAGTCCTATCCATCCTATAAGCGAGCAGTCCTTACAGCAAGCATTCGATACCACAGTGAGCTTCTCTCCTCATTCTCCTGACTCACTTGTTTAAACTTTCCAAACCTCAAAAACAACAACTGAAATTAAATGCTAACCCTACCCATTTTATTTGGTGGGGAGGTGGAGAGAGAGAGAGACAGATATCTATTCTAGTGGGGAACATTCACAATAAACTTAAAATTAGCATATCAAGGAAATTTACACAGTGTCCTGACAGCATCTAAATACCACATTTCTAGTAGGATGCTACAGGCTGGATGCCTTCCCTTGACAGAACAAATTAAATTACCTTGGGGACATCAGGTTTACAAAATAATTATGCTGATCTGAGCCAAAGCTTTCCTTCATGCCGGAGTCACCACATGACTCAATTTATACCGGAGGAAGCATCTTTCACAGAGGACTTAGGACTTCCCAGAAGAATTTTGCCTCTGGTTTTGCTATTGTATTCTCTCCAAGTCGGGAAAACCTCAAGTCCGCGTACTGGATTGTTCAGGGAAAGTAAGTCTACAAGGGTGGATTTTTACAATTAGAAAATGCTTGCATGGGGATCCACAGTGTGAGTAGGTGGACATTTGGTCCACATGGCTGCTCTCCCTGACATGTGGTGATCATCTACTGTAGGAGGATTAAAAAAAAACAAAAACAAAACATAAACAGAATTCTGCTGTAGCAATATACCTCCAGTTGGTTGAAGTTTCTATCAAGATTGTTTCCAGTCAGGAGTGATACGCCAAGCTTTGGGGGAGAAAGGCAGCAATAGAGATGTTTTGTACGAAAGGAAATACCAACTGCAACCCACCATGTTTCACTGATGGGGGAAACCTGTTCATCATTTTGACCAACAAGATTCTAATAGGAATCTGAATTTGGAAAAAACGTAGCCTACCCTGTGGTTTCTATACCGTGATAAAGAACTGCCTCGTAAGAAAGTCAGCTCATGGAGAAATGTTGTCAACTTGCTTTTCGAACCCACCTCAAAAGGAGTCTCTAGGTTGTGGCTACGAACGTCAACTGGTTCCTTGAGTACCTCACGCAGGTAACTATGTTGTTTATACCTTTGACAAACCAAACCTATAAGGACTCCCATCTTTGTCCCTCGATGCTTGAAACCAACAGACTAACCACACAAGCTCATATTCTTAATGGACACAGCTACATAATTACTCCATTGATGCCTGAAAAGTAACTCACTTTGCATTTAGTCAGAACAAAGAAAGAAAACGAGATTTCACTTAGCCCCATTCACGATGTGTCTTCGCTTGTCAATAGTGCTCTAGCCCAGCTCTCCTTTGGCCACGGCCCAACATAACCTGCCTTCCTGCCTGATGCCATTTGTTTCCAATGTGTATCACAGGCTTCAGAGGATTCTTTTTAAGGCGGACTTTCAGTTGCGAGTTTGGAAAAACAAAAACAATGCCTGCCAGCAATGGGATATTTGAAAATTTGTTGTTCAGCAGGACAGATTTGGTGATTACAAAATCAGCACCTACACGGACACACCCATATATATATATATATATATATATATATATATATATGTATGTATATACGTGTATATATGTGTATATATATCTGTATATATATGTGTATATATATCTGTGTATATATATGTATATATATGTGTATATATGTATATATGTGTATATGTGTATATATATGTGTATATATATGTGTGTGTATATATGTGTGTATACACACACACACACATTTTGTCTGTTTTTATTTAAGAGAGCGGTGTGCAAGTCTCGAGTCAAGAGACAGAAGGAAAAAGAGCATCTAAGACAGGTTCTACAGTCGATGCAGAGTCCACTTCAGGGCTCAAGCCCATGACCCTGGGATCATGACCTGAGCAGAAATCAAGAATTGGACACTTAAGTGACTGAGCCACCCAGGCGCCCCTACAATGACACATATTTTAAGAGCAACTCAGCATTGTTTCTAGAAACACGTTTTATAAACACATGACACTTGTGTCTTTTTATTTTAAAAAACTCTTGTTCTCAAAAAGAGGCTTTGAATAGAGGTTTTCCCTCTTAGAAAATTACTGTTGTGTGGTTTTGGAGGAGGGAAAATGGTAAAGAACCTGCTAAGATTAAGTACACATGAGAAGAGGAAAATGATAGTATCTTTGTTACAGAGTTACTGAGGATTAAAGTAAGATAATCTATGTCAAGCAGTTAGAACGGTGCCTACCAGTGACTGCACAATACAAGTTGCTATCATTATTCCTGTGAACATGTGGAAAAGAAGTTCATTTTATTAATTTTTTAAATGTTTATTTATTTTTGGGAGAGAGAGAGATAGAGAAGGGAAAGGACAGAGAGAGGGAGACGGAGGATCCAAAGTGGCTTTGCACTGACAGCAGAGAGCCCAAAGTAGGGCTCGAACTCATAAACTGTGAGATCGTGGTCTTAGCCAAAGTCGGCTGCTTTACTGAGTGAGCCACCCAGGCGACCCGTCCATTTTATTTTCCTATTAAAACTTAGTCAACAGACTGTTTTCTAAGCACAACGGTTGCCTCTCAATACAGAGGGAAGGTAATTCAATAGTTTTATGTCTGTGCTCTGTTTTCTGACATATTTTTGTTTCTTGTCATTTTTCCTATTGATCCGATGAACTATCTGACATGCATTACTTAAAAAGAAGAAACTAAGTAAATACTGGCATTGTTAAACATGACCATGAATTACAGGCTCAACATCTGACACAAGCCTTCCACAAGGAAAGCAATATCCTTCTCAGTTTGGTTCTCCCTGGCCAGTTGTTCCTGACAGCTGATCGTCGGGTTTGGAGAATCGAATCTTGAGAAAGTCTGAAATGTGGCTCTTCCCGGGACTCTACGTTGTTATTTGGTAGTAGTCCAGATAGGTGTTAGTGATAGGGAAACCTCACACTCTTGGCTGGATAAGTACCCAAACATCCAGTCGCTTCATAAAACGTCTCCGAACCTCTTTGCCTTGAAAGGCTCCTGACAAATGAATGACATTTCTGGAACATGCTGTTATCACTCAAAGCAGCACATCTCTCAGGATCTTTTAGGATTTGATGTCAGGAACTGGAAAAGGTTATGGGAGATAAAATTAAATGCACATCGAAGAAGGAAAAGAGAAGCGAACTTTTCGGAAAGTGTGTTTGCTATGTGCCCGACTCCTACAGGCATATGTAGCCTCAAATAGAAAATGACAGATTCACTCCTAAAACACAAGGCTGCCTGGGCCGCCTCCGAGGGACCCACTGACCTGAGGCTGTTCCAGAAATGTCCCGCCTTTTTAGACGCATCACGTTTCCTATTTTAAACAACGCAACAGATACCTGTGTTTCAGTTTTTACAGCAGGGCACGCTAATAACAGCAATGATGTTATTTCTTCCATGAAACGCAATGAAATGTTAGCTGCTTGTAGGAACAACTCTTGCAACCCGTTACTACCAATTAATTTCGCAACGATACACCAGAGACCCGAGGCCTGGGAAAGTGGTTTCATGGAAGAGGAAGACCACCCAGTATTAGTTGCACGAAGAGATGGATAGCGAGGTCCAAAACCAAATTTAACCAAACAACTGCTCTTCTTAAACCAAAGGTGGGTGTCCACACTGATGTGCTAAGATCCCTGGGTACCATTTAGGGGTCGCCACCTCTGAGAGCACCACAGCCACAAAGTGGGGACGGGGGCTGCATTGCCAAGGCTTGTCACCAATGAGGCCGCTCAGACGCACACAGGGGATGCCGCGTTCCCTGCCTGAGCACGTCCAGCCCGTATTTATTCCCTAACCCTAGAAGAGGGCCGTAAAAACCCTAAGACTCTGGACTCCAGTCCTGGTACCTCGATATGGATGCTAAGTAGCCCGGTGGGTCAGCCAAAGACAATGTAGTGGCACATCTTAATTTCTTTTGAAATATGCTACCTTCTGGTCCCCAGTTGCACTGACATCTGAGGCTCACAACTGTAGCAACCTCTGTGACTTCACTAAAATAACAGCCTAAAGGACTAAAATCCCCATGCTGTTAGCCAGCCACTTACGAGGGAGAATACGAGAAAATTGTATTCTTTCATCAATAATCACTTAAATAAGGCCACTTAGAGCAAACACCTAAAAGGGGGCATTTATACAAAATAAAGAGTTCGCTGGGGCACCCTGGGTGGCTCAGATGGTTAAGTGTCTGACGTCCACTCAGGTCACAATCTCATGGTTCATGGGATTGAGCCCTGTGAAGAGATCTGCACTGACCCTGTAGAGCCTGTAGGGATTGTCTCTCCCTCTCTCGTTCTCTGTCCCTCCCCCACACACGCATGCTCTCTCTCAAAATAAATTAGAAAAAAAAATTTTTTAAACTTCAAAATAAGAGTTCACTAAATATTTGTTGAGTAAACGAACGACACCAGGCACTAATCAACTGACGAAAAAACAGATGAGTTGGTAAATGGTAGTAAATCTTTGTACATCTGGATCAGAATGAAGTTTTTCAGTTTTTACAATAAACTGTAAGCCCTGTGAGGACAGAAGTGGTGTCATAATGTTTTCTGTCGTGTTATCCACATAATTTTCCCCCCAAAAGGCTACACTTGAATGGAAATTCAGTAAATATTTACTAACTGAATCAAATTATATAAACTATACAAATCTGGTTTTACGGCTTTAACTATCCACACAATAACTCTGTAAAAGTAGATCTTCCCCTTTTAAAAAGTCACTATGAAAGATAAAGACAACCAAAACTAAAAGCTTAGGTTTAAAAAAAAATCATGCACATTTCCTGGGGAAAATATGTGACTTTACCTCCAGTTACTGAGATTTTTCTAGAAATGTTACTTTTGCAGCCCCACCTGGCATTTCCCCTTGGCTTAGGCTCTTAGCTAGACAAATGAGCATGTGCGAGGATAGTACATCTTATTCTGGAAATACAAAGTGTTCCCCAATGATAGAAGAGGGTAATCATGGAAAGCTTAAGGAGGCAAATACCGCTTCGGCGGACAGCCTCCCCTGTCCCAGCAATTCCGAGCTTTTATGCTCTTTACACTGTAATGAATTAGGAAGTTGCTAAGAAGGGAAACGCAAAATTTATGACGGCAGTTTCTGCCACCCATTTGCAGTGTCCTGAGTATCTATCATTTTTAAGTACAAACGCTCAAGCAATAGCTGGGAGATATTAGGGAGAAATCCCCTCCGTGGCACATACCTCAATTAAAAGCATTTATAACCCAAATAATGTCTGGACCTGCTTCAGGACTTCAAGTCAATTTACAGGTGGAGGCCTGTCTTACGAACAGACAGCCTGGGCTAGTCCGCTAGAAACTGAGGACGGCTCAACAATGTGAACATTAGGGCTGTCCTCGATTTTCTATTTGTTAAAGAGAAAATCTTTCTGACCAAGTTGGGTGGAAAAGACATGCCAAACGTCTCCCTTTCCAATAAAGGAGAAAAAGAGGCTTCAATGGAGCAGAAAGCTAGAAGAATCTTCTGGTTTAAAAAGGTTGCTGCCATATGAAGTGGGACTTTGGGGTCAGCTAGGAAAACCCTGAGAGTGGCAGAGACCACGGTTATGGAAACCTCCCGTGGCAGGGGTGCCTGGACGGCTCAGTCGGTTAAGCAACCGACTTGGGCTCAGGTCATGATCTCACAGTTTGTGAGTTCAAGCCCTGCATTGGGCTCTATGCTGACAGCTTGGAGCCTGGAGCCTCGTTTGGGTTCTGTGTCTCCTCCTTTCTCTGCCCCTCCCGTGATCATGCTCTGACTCTAAATAATAAATAAATGTTTAAAAAAAAAAAAAAAAAAAAGAGAGAAACTTCCCATGGCAGACAAGGGAGGAGTGAACTTTTCTCCATCTTGCATGTGGAGGTCCTGGGAACTGAGTAGAGCACATGTGTGTTTCATTGTGAAATGCGGTAAATGACAGAGCGATTTTTCTCAGGGAAAAAAATTGTTGGGGACATACAGGTGAGTCCCTTCGCATCACATTCAAAATGTACAGCCAAATGTTTCATCTTTAATAAATGGAACAGCTTCCTCCTCTGTACAGCCAATCTGACATGTTCTTAGAGGTTTTAGGTTACTAAGGCTCCATGTTCTTTCCACCGTGCCCAATGGCACGCAGTTTTGGCAAATGCCTCCATCATTTAAGACAAGGAACTATGAGACAAAACACATTCCTATCTACCAGAGGGAATACTTTTCATCAGCAAAACTTACAGGGCAGCACAGGATGCTTACAAGTTGCTCGACAAAAAGCCAAAAAGAACCAAGAGAACATTCTAGGTCATATCTGACAATGGAGATCAGGATTGCTCAAATTCCTCTTTGGAGCCCACAATCTTAGAGATTATTTTGAGACATAAATATATTGTTAAAAAGACAAATAACAAGCCTGAAATGGAGTCATTTGCACCGGCACAAGAGTCAACCACGATTTAACTACAGTTTCAACCTAACCTACGAATGTGACCTTTTATGAGTCAGTCTGAAATTTCCTGACCAGCAAATTAACCTACATGATAAAAATCCTGCCAGTTCCCTTCCCCCTAAAAAAAAAGATGTCGTGACCTGCAAGAACCCTTCCTTTTCTTTTGCTGATAACTTCCTCCCCCTCCTTTCTTCCTATAAAAACCTCCTACTTAGTCCAAATCCTGGAAGCATCTCTCTGCTCGCCAGATGGGACACAGTCCAGTTCATGAATCCTTTAATAAAGCCAATCAGATCTTCAAATTGACTCGATTCAGTTTGGTTTTTTAACCATGTATGTATAGATAAATTGCAAACACAATGAGGCCCTGTTCCACACCCATTTTAAATGTGGCAGTTGGGTGCTAAGGGGCGGGGAGGCAAAATTGAAAGTAAAGGAAGATTTTCTGAGAAGCAAATCCATGAGGACAGAATCAGGTGCACCACACAGGGGTACCCTTGCCTTCCGGCAGCCAGTTCCGTGTCTCGTGTTTTTGTTAAGGGAAGACCGGGGGAGGGCTAAGAGACAAAGAGTTCCTCAAAAGGCTGTGTCCTGCTACCACGCGATCAAGAAACCTACAAGGCAGACTTGGGCTCCACCACGAGGCTGGGAGCTCACGGACATGAGTACAGTGGCCACCCGCTCTTCCTGAGAGTGGATCGTTTCGCGGGATGTGGACCCAATGTGACCAGGCACCACTGTCGAACTGCCAAAAGGCTAGCTCAAGTTCACTCACTTCCCTTGTGCTCAATCAAGGGGGGGGGTGAAATTATGTACACCATCTTTGCTCTTCCAACAGATTAACGATGAGAGAAGAGTATTATCAAGGGCCAGAGGAGATGAACAGGTAATTCCAACTGATAAAAAAAGCTGTTCTTGTGCGGTCTGTTCTAATCACAACCCTGTCCCCAGTTCCTCTACTCACTGCTTCCTGGTCTGGGCTATTTTCCCTTATTTTTGCAGCAACGCTCCCCTGACACTCAGGAGTGAGGAAAGGGGTCTCCCGGGCTTCCTCTACTGGAGGAAAGAAGACAAAACTACCTCGGAGGGCGCTGACAATGGGGCCGGGCACCCTTTCTGCTCACGTATTCAACACTTTCATAGACACAATGAAAAAAATTCCTGGAAGCCTAATACCTTATGTTTCGGCTTCGTACCGAAGAACTTTATTTTTTGTTTTTGTGGGTTTTTTTTTTTTTTAAGCTAAAATGTTATTGAAAACAAAATCTTCTCCACTAGCTGCTTCGGAACGATATACTGTATTATGAAGCTCTGTACATTTTAAATGTTTCTGAGATCTTGACAAGACAAAGTAAGTTCCCCACTTTTTTTTTCCCCCTTCAATCTTGAAACCGAACCGTTTTCTTCCTTTTCAAGGCTCCTCTGCCTCAAGGTCAGGCTGCCGGCTGGACGGATGGACGGAAGGAGTGGCGTAAAAAGGGCCTTGGAAACAAGCGTGGAAAACATAGACACGGGCCACCCGCGGGGCTGACGGTGGCAATGAGTTAGCGGAGGCTCTGGCTTCTGGTTGTGCGGTCCTGCTGGGGTGGCCAAATCGGGCCACACAAACCCCAACGGCAGGAAGGAGGGCTGTACAATGTGGGTCCCCTTGAATCATGCTACAAAAAAAAAAAAAAAAAAAAAAGGTGCAACGAGAAAGAAGTCCCTGTGCATTCTTAGTCACAAGTGTGAGCCGAAGAACCCACACGATTCCTCCCTTTGGTATTAAATTACAGTTTAAAAAAGCTTTTTAGAAACAAAGCAAATACATGGGAGGACCGGAAACGTGAACCGTCCCAGGTTGTGGTCCACTGAAACAAGTCTCATCCCTAGTCATAAATAAATAATCTCTTTCCTGGTCTGACTTCCACGCCAGGATCAATATCTCTTTAACATCTTACTTATTTTATTACTGCTTTTGGTTTTCTGGGACTGATTGAAAGTTGCTCAGAGGAAATCTTTGGTTTTGCTTAAGTGTCCATGACATTTAATCATGACTTTGCTTGCAGTTTAATTCCAACCAGTCAATCAGTTAATCCACTTCAATTGATTCTGGGCTCTCAGTTATTGGCTTGCACTCATTGGGCATCCGCTGGTGCCGGCTCAGCTGCGTGGCCTGCGTGAAGCTCCGTTCACACCTCTCGCACCTGGTGGAGGCAAGAGAGAAAATTGAGACCGGGGAGCGGGGGCCTGCAGGGTGATGGGCTTCCTCTCATCCTGCCTAATGAGAACAGACACTCCAAAGTGGCTTCAGATTTTACCGGCTCAAGAGGTTTAATTGGTGGCTCCTTCCAAGGCCTGGATGCCCGGGACGGGACAAAGCCCGTCTGATGCAGAACAGAGGGATCTGTCAATAGGCAGAGGGAAGGTGATTTCTCCAGAGAGCCCTGTCCTGCTGCAGCTCTGATCACTGTCAGTTCAAATAGATAAAGAACAAAAAGAGATTTTTAGGAGTGAGCCATCAAAGCAGCAGCTTGTCTGCAGTTTTCTGCTCCGTAACCCCAAAGAGAAATTGATGACAAATAGAATTTCACCTGCTGCTAATTTAAAATCAGGGATTCTACTCCCCTCGGCGTAGCAGCCAAAGATCCCGTGTCACCTCCGAACATGGGGTGTGGAGGAAGCACTACATTAGTCTGCGGCGACCGCAGGGGGTGGGTGTGGGTGGTTGTTTCTGTGCAGAAGTATCACAGTGCGAGCAAACTCAGGGCAAGAAGAATGTTTGCGGGTGGGATGGGAGACAGAAAAATTCAGGATCGACCCGTGTTTGTGTGGCTCAAGAGGCTCAGCCCTCTAGAAGGTACAGTAGAAAGAAGGTAACTGTGGGCCATAGTGAGGAGTCAGTGTGTCTGATGAGGAGCAAAGTGGCATCCTGCTCCAAGAGTAACTCCTGGCTTTAATGTTAAAAAATAAAATAAAATAGTTTTAAAAGTAGATCGTAACCTAGAGACCCTGAGCTCAACCCACCTCCTATGCAACACACTGACTACCTTGATGGCCACTCAATCTATATAAACCTCTCTCTCTCTCTCTCTCTCTCTCTCTCTCTCTCTCTCACACACACACACACACACACACACACACACACACACACACACACCTCCAATGGTGGTCTCTAGTTTCTCTGTGGTGGTTGCTATTCCTGGCTGGGGTCTATGACTATACACACACGCAAACTCTAGCAGCAAGCTGGGCATAGACAGTGATTTCCTGTCACCACTCTGCATGCACGGGCTGCCTGGAGCACTGGCCGAGCACCCATTAGGGCACAGCGGCTACCACAGCCATCCCCTCAGTGTCTTCTTCTCAATCATTTGAAGGAAAGGCTGTTCAGAAGAGTCGCAGACAGTTGTCCCTCCTTCTCTTTCTAAATTCTTTAATGCTTATTTTTGAGAGAGACAGAGGGACAGAGTGCGAGCGGGGGAGGGGCAGAGAGAGAGGGAGGCACAGAATCCCAAGCAGGCTGCAGGCGCTGAGCTGTCAGCACAGAGCCTGAAGTCGGGCTTGAACCCACGAACCGTGAGATCATGACCTTGGCAGAAGTGGGACGCTCAACTGACTGAGCCACCCAGGCACCCTGACTGCTGTCCCTCTCTTAACTAATGTAGTCACTGGTCTCAGGTCCCTGCATGACTGGATTGTGGCAAAGCTCTCAAGACAAAGCCCGCACTGCTCCATCATATGCCATGTGCCCCATTATCTGGGGGACAGTCCTCTCTTCTTTTTATTAGTACATTATATACAAAGTATCTAGCCACAGAGATAATTACCATAAATAAATAAATAAATAAATAAATAAAACATATCCATCCACTTTGGGGATTCTTGTATATTTTTTAATGCTGGGAGCCTGGGACTTGACCATCACGCTTGGATTTTTCAGGGCTCCCATTCCATCTGAACGTGTCAGGGTGAAGAAGTTGTGTTTCTTTGATTGTCTTCTGGGGAATATTTTTAGCAGCCCATTCCACTGTTAAAAACTGCACTGTGATCTTGACAAATGTATAATGTCAGCTTTAATGTATCAGACCTATCAGCTCAATGAAAATAACTCAGAAGTATTGATCAGCTAATGATTTTTGGTGTATTCATTAGCGTCCACGGTTAGCTCATCCTCTCTGTGGGGCTCCCGAAGGGCTGGTGACATGTTATCGCATTGCTGATCGTTTATTAGCGAACCGATCAGTTACTGGATCAGTGTGTCAGAATATACTACCTTTCACGGCTGACCAACTTTCAAATTATATTCCTTTTTAAAAAAAAAATTCTGAAGCTTCAGAATCCATTTCAAAGAAAACTGTTTGAAAATTACAAGGAAAGACCGTGTACCTGGGTCACACTTCTGCACCTCTAACCTTGTATATGAGAAGATAAAGAATTCACAAGTGAGAAGGTTAGTGCTTCATATAAGGCACAAGTGTACATCTATACGTAATAATTAAATATCCAGACTGGACGGAAACATTAAGAGGAGAATTACATTACTCTCAAGTGTGTGCCTAACCGGCCTCCTAGATACTTACTCTCTCGAAATAACTTGTTGTAAAAGAAAATCTACTAAGTCTGTCTATAGGACTCCCAAGGTCCTCACTGAGAAATCATCTTGGGGCACCTGGGTGCCTTAGTCGGTTGAGCATCTGACTCTTGATTTCGGCTTAGGTCATGATGCCAGGGTTGTGAGATTGAGCCCTAAGTCAGGCTCTGTGTTAAGCATGGAGCCTGCTTGAGATTCTCTCTCTCTCCCCGCCCCCCCTTCCCAGCTTGCACATACACTCTCTCTAAAAGAAAATAAAGCAAAATGAAATAAAATAAAAGTAAAACAAAATAAAGTAAAATAAAACAAAATAAAATAAAATAAATCATCTCTACTGCCATCTGCTCCAAGTGTGAATGAAAATACATGCAGATATGTGTATCTGTGTGGGTTGGTTCCTTACCAAATGAGGAAATGAAGACAATCAGATACAAAAATAATCTTTCAAATAAGGAATGAGCCTCCATTTTATATTCATCACCTTTAATTTTAGAAAAAATCCATTCACAAGTTATTTTCATAGTTTAATGAAACTCATCAGAAGGACTCCATGTAAATACCTGGGTTCTGGCAAGTCAAAGCCAGACTTCATCCGTGTTGGCATGTAATTAACCCTGAACTATATCACAGATGGGAGACCGGGTACCTTTAACCCTGGACTTCATCGAGTGCAGCAGAAAAAGGAGCAAAGCACAATGGGGGTAATGAGCTGGGAGCAAAGAAATGCTCTTGCCCACACGTCTTCCTCACTAGGCGGATGTCACAGCCACGGAAGGAACACTGTGCGAACGATGATGTGGAAAGTCATCCAAATATTCCAGCACAGAGAAACCCCCAATTTTCTATGAATATGGGTATCTTAGTTATATTTGATTTCCTTTTAGATCGGAAATCATTCTTTACTTAATCTGATAGGTGACTGGATTACAGGTACAGGGAGCCTAGCCATGGCCACCTGACACTGACAGAGGCCAAAATGAGGTCAAGTTCTGTTACACGGAATGGAAGCTCCAAGAAGCTCTCTTTCGTGCCTCTACAGACTGCCACCAAATGCTTCTTGGATTGGACCGAACTGCACAGGGCTTGTACATACGATGGGCTCAATGCATCTTTACTGATGTGCTCTTTTTATTTGCTCTGCTGCATGAATCTTGTTAAAATATTAGATGATCTTTGGAATATCCTTTTTTTTTTTTTTTAATGTATATACTGAGCCAATCTGGCTTTCCTTGAGGCAAAAACGTACGGATGAGTATTTTTCCCCTGCTTCTAACAGACATGAACAGAAGAACCTTTCCTGTGGGAAGTTTTGGTCTTCCCAGACTCCAAAGCTGGGCACCAAGCAGTTCACATGGGGTCCTCCAGGCAGAGCCAACCAGCCCCGCCCCCCCTAAAATCTTCAGAGATTATGGTTAATGTTTAGTAAGAGAGAAGGAAAAAGGAGTTCTTACTACAAAGAAGTTTTAGATGCCAATTCACTTCCTTCCTTCTTTCCTCTTTTCACTAAAGAGCTTGGCAAATGCTGTTAAATGAAATGATGTCTTGCTTTTGCTCCTTACTGTCCATGACTTCCAGTGTCACTGTACAAACTGAAAGCCAAGACCTTCATCATGCTCCTTTGATAGGTATTTTTTTCCTATGGGCTCTTTGACTTTAGAAGTTCTAAGTAGATACCCAAGTTGGCTGCCAACAGGCCCATGATCTACCTGCAGCTTGAGGGGTGGAGTATTTCAGTGGGCTCTCAGCCAATCAGATTTCAAGGCAAATCCTACACTGAGACTCTGATCTCTTAACGCCATATCTTCTCCAGCCTTCTTTGGACAGCAATAATCTTGATCTGCCTAAACCCACATCCCAGCAGATTTCAGAACTTGGAAAGGGCTCTCCCCTGTCATGGCAGGCTCCTGAAAATTCTGTGAAAGCCTCCGGGGCCCTGGGCGGGTGGGACAATTTGGAGACTGAGCCACTGGAGGCATCTAGGTGCAAGTTGCTCAAGGCATACAGTTTAGGATCCTGCAGCTTTACGAGGTTCTTTTCTTTCTTTGTAACGTTGTTTAAGCCAATACCCATTAGGTGAAGTAGTAAAATTAACTGTTGAGGTGAAATCCGTTTTTATTGACTAATCTGCAACAAAGGTTTTTTTGAATGTTTGTTTTATGAGCTTGTAAAAGAGTATCTTCATAATATTTACAAATGTCCGTGGGATGGATATCTGTGGGCAATGGTGAGAAGCTTCCCAAAACTCCCTTGGGATAGTTCAATCCAGAACGATCTGATTGTATACACTGAAGGATTTAGTTTTCCATTTCCTAGAAGATGTTTAAGTCTTGCACTATTAAAAACAGCATACGCTCAGTTCTCCCCTGGGAATATATATTTGATAAACTAAACACACACACACACACACACACACACACACACACAAACAAAAACTACCCAACCATACATATAGCTTGTAGCTATCATCCCAATAAGAGTAAAGGCAGAATGAACTAAAACACACACAGAATCTAATCCAACCAATTCTCATGCTTTTCTTGATTCGCTTTCCAGATGGAATTACGTGATGGTCACAAAAACACACTCTTGGAAAGGTAAATGATACAATTATTAAAGCCTCTCAAATATTAACCTGATGAATTCAAAGTAAGTTAAAATGGCAACGCTATTGGAAACATGACAAAAACAGGATGTTAGAGAAAAAAAAAATTGAGTTGGAGTCAACGAGGTTACACATAAGTAACACCTTAACATTAATAGAAATCTATTTCACATTTTGACCCTGAAACCTCTTCAATTAATTACTAAAACCTATTTACACAGCAACAAGATAAAAATCAATCTGATTCCTGGCACCGTGTCTGTCCGGCTGCCCTCTCTAATGTAAGGGGCCGGAAGGGTCGTCAATCCTACGTCTTTGCTTTTGCAAAGCTCTCTTGCTCAAAGGCCCTGGAAACGTGCTGCCGTCATCTTCCACATCCAGGGCAGTGATGAAGCCAGAATGTGCTAACCCTCTGAGGGGTCAGGACTGAGGGCAAGGAAAGAGTACACCAAACTCTAGAACCTGTGCTAACCACCGGCCCTGAGGGGAGATTAGAAGAAAAGAGGTCCATTTGGGTGATCACAGCCCTAGAGGGTCCAGCTTGGCCGTGGCAATGCAGGCTTGACTTCAGATCTCTTCCTATCCCCCTTAGCCAGATGCTTTTGCACAGTCAACAAGCTACACCTATGTACACAGACAACAATTAAAACTATTTTTACTACCAATGTATATCATAAATTAAACCAGGATGAAAACGAGTTAAGGATGATGAATAAAAGTAACTAATTCATGGGAGGTAAGCAAAGATGACCCTCTTTGATGAGTCCTCCCTCCGATGGCAGACACCAAGGCAGGCAGGACCCGGGCCAGCAGGACTCTGCCACCCTGAGACAAGCTCAGCCTCGGGTTGAGCACCATGGCAATGACATCCCATGCCAATAGGTCCAAACGGAAAATTATGGGTAATGAGAGCCTACAAGACTCCTTGGCTGAGATTGAGCAAGATTCATCTCTTATTGCCTCAATTATTTCTCTTCTGGCTTGAACTTGTCCTAAAGAAAATGAATAGGCTGTACGTCTAAGTCCTTTTAATCTTCCTTCTTAACCACCGAAAGCCAGTATGGCAAATGAGTAGAGACAGAGAGGGATGAACAGCAGAGTTCATCACAAAGACAGGAGAAGTTGCTTAGAGACAACTGACCAGACCAAGTCCAATGTGCTAGTCCACACTCCCAAGCCTTTCCACCTACTTGGGCTGCCAGAAGTACCTCTTTCCTTTGTCTATCTGGAAAACTCCTATTCATCTTTCAAGACGTATCTTCAACATCATCTCTCCCAGACAGCATTGAATCCTCCATTTCTGTGCTATCCTGTGGCACTATATATATATATATTATTTTCCTGCTCTTCACTTTTGCACTCTTTACCCTAAATTTTTACCCCCATAAATTATGTGGTCTTCAAAGACCGGGAAGTGGAGATGCATTCACCTTTGTATCTTCTGCGACTAGGTGGGTGCCTAGTACAAAAGAAGATGTTCAGTAGGTATGTGCTGAATGAATGAATACGTACATGGATAAATGAACGACTGAACGAGTGAGTGAACCAACAGCTCACCTCGCACGATTCAGATGTCCACTGTTTTCATGACTGTGCCGTATCTAGAAACAGTCTTTCACTCAGATGCTCTTACCTTGCCAAAGCCCTCGGAATTCATTCTCACCTCTTCCCACATTGCCTGAATCCTCAAGAATTCAGACATGCCCAGTATGTGGTCCTGTTTTGTTTTGTTTCACCAATATCGTAATTCTACGATCCAAAGAACACACTGGAAAGGCCACAGGTTGGCCACTGTCACGGAGTCAAACCACTTTAATAGATGGGGAAGAGGAGGAAATAGTTCACCAGAATCCTAAAACGTTCAAGTTCCCCAAGAGATCACTATTTAAATGTCCTAAACTGGGGTCACCTCACCCATGGTCATAAACTTGCTGGTGGCCAAAAGAGGACACTGTAGGGGCTCTCTGCTTAAATTCTAGAAGCACAGACCCTCAGGAACTAGAATCTCTTTTTTTTTTTTTAATGTTTATTTTTGAGAGAAAGAGAGACAGAGTGTGAGCGGGGGAGGGGCAGAGAGAGAGAGAGAGAGAGAAAGACACAGAATCTGAAAAGACTCCAGGCTCTGGGCTGTCAGCACAGAGCCAGACGCAGGGCTCAAACCCACGAACCGCGTGATCATGGCCTGAGATGAAGTCGGACACTCAACCCACTGAGCCACCCAGGCTCCCCTAGGAACTAGAGTCTTAAAATGACCTACTCCTTCTCCCTTATTTTACTGATGAGGAAACAGACCCAGAAAGATCATCTTGTGTCCATGGCCGCACAGCTTGAGCCAGGATCAGGGTATAGGCTTCCGGACATCGTTCTTTTAATGCCAACCACCAAACAAGGAAGTCCTCTCGGAGCCTGGATGCTCACCTTCCAAAACCTTCTCCACCCGCTGGCTGAGCCGAGCGGCACTGTGCCAGCTGGTCTGCTGGCTCTTGGAGAAGGCTAGGAGGAAAAGGGGGGTGAAGGGTCAGGCTCTACTCACTTGAAGGGCTTTTCTCCAGTGTGGGTTCGGATGTGGTTGTTGAGGGTGGTGGCCCCGGCGAAGGCACGACCGCAGTAGCCGCACTTGAAGGGCCGGTCACTGGAGTGAGTGACCACGTGGTTCCTCAGCTCTGATGGTTGTGAAAAGGACTGCGAGCAGTGACCACACTGGTAAGGTCTGAAACAAATAAAGAGACTGCCTGGTCATCACTGTCTGTGTCAGTCGGCGGAAATCAGCGTCACGAGGCAAGGGCCTTAACTTTCCACTGACATTTTCTCTGTTTTTAAAACCGCACCTAAGGCTTTGGCGGCTGGGTCCCCAAGACCGTGCCTGTGGCCCTGGGAACACAATTCACGGAGCTTCTGAGACACATCGGTATTCCCAAACGAATATTCCTTGCGGGTATCAACCATCCCGGTTCAAGAACCCTCGCTTTCTTGTTTTTTATCCCCACCCGAGGCAAATATTAGGGCGCTCTGGGGAGCACGGAGAGTACGGGCGTGATTAAGCAGGAACGTTACCAGAGAAGATACGGAATTGTCTCTCATGATTCCGCGGCACTTTTAACTTCTCAAAGTGCTTTACGAACAATTACGTAGTTTAGTCTTTACAATAATCCTCAGGGGCAGGGAAAGCAGCTGTTACTATCTCTGTCGGTTCAGAAAACTGAGGGCCAACTGTCCTCAGGGGAAATAAACTCTCGATGCCAAGGTCACCGCAGGGTGTTAGGACTTCATTCTGAGGTAAATATGCAGAGAAGTGAGCAAGCTGCTTGTGTGTTTCAATAAATACGTAACTGCCTTGGGGTCTACAACGAAGACATTTGATAGTGTGTCAGCACCGGTGTGCACCCCAATTTGTCTCTCTGTGACAAAAGTCCTGACTTGTACTTACTCTTTACAGCCACACACCCCACACACATACACATACACTAATATTTATCCATTGTGGGTCATCTTCTTAAACTTTAGCTCTCCAGTTTCATCCGTGGCAAGCAACGATTTAGAGCAGCACAGAAATGACGGGATGTCCCTGTGTCTGCAGAGGGAGGACGGTGATGGGAAAGCCAATGGAAGGAAGTTGTGACAAATACCTGATAATTAGCGAGATTATCAGAGAACATTCTTTCCAGTTCACGAGAAGTAAATCGATTTGGGGTTTTCATAAAGGACATTAGACTTCTGTCTGCTCTACCAGAGTTCTGCTGCTTACTTAAGCAGAGTCCGATGAGTGACAGAAACCCTGGGGAGTTCTCCCCACTCACAAAACTAGTTCTCATCCTTCTTTGATGGAACTCTAATTTATCAAAATTTTTGTTGGGAAAATTAATAATCTGTCATGAGCGATATTAACAGCACTCACGAAGCCCTGCTTTGTGGCCCAGGCGTTTCTGGCTGCATTTAGAAAGCCAATGGCAAAAGCAGATTTAATTGCTCTAGCTTTCACAAATGCGTAGGCTCCAAAGACCAGAAACCAAAACGAAGGACGAGGAGACAATGGCGAGCAAGCATGTAAAACAATTCAATTAAGTGCAAAATAAAGTGTACCCTCTCATTTGTCAAGTGAAGTGCTTAATTGTGGCTACTTGCCTCACTGAACACAAATACTATTATTTTACCAGGCTTCAGCACGCTGAGCACTGATTGTAGAATTTTTTAGCTTGATTAATAGTCCAGGATTGGTCAATAACTCAATACTATACAATTTTAATTACTTACATTTAGAAATCTATTTAACTGCTCTCAAACAAGTTTCAAAAAATATATATAAGCATCCTTGGTAAAGGAGTTTATCAATCTTGATAAATTGCATGTGCACTTTATTACAATTATTAAATATTGCTTTGAAAGCCATTAAAATGATATGTAAATGCAAATGTCTGCCTGCCAAGTCTGTTCTTTATAGTAACCGTTAACCTTAAAGTGTTCCTCAAGAAATCATTCTCTCAGGAGTGAACTTTTTAAACTATTGAAGATTATAAACAAAATAATTTATTAATATATGCTATATCCACTGACAATTGATTTTTCTAATAGTGAAGGGACCATTAACAGTTATTAGCCTCTGGTTATCTATTTTTAATAGCTATCACAATAAACAATAAGCCACTAAATAAAGCCAATTAATCTTTTCTTTTCTTTTTTTTCTAACTCTGCTGTCAAAAGTTGGGGTGATTTATTTCCCATAGTCAGGAGTCAATCCATCCTTTTTATGTTAATAGTCACAATCGCGAAGATTTACACACAGAAGAGCAGAAATGACCATGGGGAGGCTTATCCTGAAGTCTATTATCAAGGTAATACCAAGGAAAGACAAAGAGAATTCTAACACATCCATTTTGCCCAATACTATGGCCTGAGAGGCATTTGCTAGGTGTCCAGTGGCCTAAGGCACAACTTTAAAAACTTCGTGGAATTTAGCTTGACTTCATGGAAGGGTCTGCACGACAGGGAAAGCAGCACCGGGGAGTCCTGCTTCGGCCCCTAGCCTGAGTCAGCTGTGAGACTTTGGTAAGTCCACTTCCCCATGGTTTCCTCGTCTCTCCGCTAAGAGGGACATAGTGATTTATCTGCTCTCTAGCCTCCCATCATGCTCTGGTCCTGCTTCCAGACAATCAACCAACACGTGCAGCCTGAGAATCTGTCCCAAGACACAGCCCCCCAAGATGTAGCATCAACAACATGACCTCCATCTTGTATTGTGTGCACCAGCCGGTTCCCTGCACGGAGAGCCTTCCATGGTTTTGTGAGTATACATACTAATTAGAATACGACCCATTTAATCTTATTTGGTAAACAGTTGAGAAGTCAGGGCAACAAGAAAATCCAGGACCAAGATGGAGAACCAAACCTTACTTGAACTGATCTCAAGAAACAAAGCAATATCCCTTCATTCTCAGATATCCTGAAGAGTAAGATTTTATACCCCACGCTTACAGTCACCTCTGCAGAAGCTGACTTTATGTAGAGTTCAGAACTAAAATGTGAACTCGACTTGCCACTATAATAACAGATTGTCTCTCTCAGCCTAGAAATTTACAGGAAGTTAGCCTTCAGAAAGTCTGGAAGTTATATAGCAAGTAGACAAGATTCCTTCTTTTCCTGGATTTTCACTATTTCCCACAAAAAAAGTATGAATGAAAGGAACAGATTCAAAAGTAATTTTAACATTGACTGCATCAAAGGGTTTCCCCTAAGGATGTAGGCATACATTCAAAACGGAATGAAATCTCCAAGTCCAAGGGCAGGCCTTCGAAAACATGACCACCGCTATGGAATCCTCTTTGGAACAACTGGTCAGAGGAATTAAGGCTCACAGTTTACAACAGAAGTGATTTGAGGGCACAGGATTCACTGCCGTTACTCTGCTTTTTATTCTGATAACTAACATTCTCGTAAACATTTCAAGGTGCGGCCAAAAGGTTAGGCTTCCTGTACTAAACCTGCAGATCCAATCGATTTCAACTCCAAAGTTCTTTCTCCCGATGATGTGTCCTACTGGCAGGAGCATGGAAGGACTGACATCATCAAGCACCGCATTTAGCTCCCCTCTTCCCAGGATCTTAGGTGACTCAACAGCTAAATGTGAATATACTTTCTAAGAAAGCACTCTGATTCTCCCCCCACGTCATCATACACAGACACCATTTCATTATTCTGAAAATATAGGCAACAAGCATTCCTCACAAAGTGATGACATTTCACAACCAGAAGAAGCTTATGGCTTTTTTTTTTTTTTTTTAACTACTGGAGACATCTAGCACTGTTGTCCGATCGTGGAAATGTTCTTTATCTACACTGTCCAACGTGGGAGCCATGAGCCACCTGGAGCTGTTCAGCTCCTGAAATGTGATTAGGGTGACTGAGAACTAGACACACTATTTACCTCATTTTGATTACTTCAAACTTAAATAGCCTCGTGAGTTTCAACGTAGAAATATCAAAGCCTCATGAAAAACCAGAGTATGGTGCCCCATACGCAGTAACAAACTAACTAAAAACCAGGGGCACCTGGGTGGCTCAGTAGTTGACCATTTGACTTCAGCTCAGGTCATGATCTCCCAGTTCTAGAGTCTGAGCCCCACATCAGGCTTGCTGCTGTCATCCTGTCAGCACAGAGTCCGCTTCCAATCCTCCTTCCTCCCCGCTCCGCCCCTCCCCTACTGTGCTCTCCCAAAAATAAACAAATATTAACAACAAAAAAAGTAACTAAAAGCCAGACAAAGCCTGGGTCAAGTTAGTTAGCATCTATCGATGCTGGTACACATTTAAACAGAAAGCAAGCAAAAAGACAAATTTTGTACATCCCCTGGCATTCTCTGTAACTGGCAGCATCTACACCAAAGATTACCCTAGTAAAATGTGCAATTCATTTACTTTGGGTCTGTAATCGGTTTTGTGTACACAAAGAACAAGGATGAAGCACTTAACAAAATTAAGTGTGGTTTGGTTTAAAATATTAATCCTTTGATTTTTTTCTTTCATGGCATGAAAGCCTCCAGGACAAAACTCGTTCAGCTGGGGCCACATTCTCTCCTTGCCCCACACCAGTCCTCCCACGTGTACATCCTCCAGAACTTCAAAGGGAGTGCTACTTAGGTCACTGCTGGCCATGCGGAGTGAGAAGAAAATGCAGCTGTATGTAAGAAGGAAAAGATTGCAGGAAAGCAGTGAAAGTACAGAGCCAAAAGGACCTGGAGAACACGAAACCCTAAAAAGAACAGAAGCTTCGCATTTGGGGGCAGGGGGACAGCGGAACACAAGAACATGGGCACACTGAAAACAAACGATCACAGTGATGGATCATCTCCAGGCTCCTCCCACCAAAGAGCACCTTCTAGGGTTACTTTCCCCTCTGGTACCACCACATCCAGTTACAAACAATGATACTCAAAACGACACAAATGTGAGCAGCTGATGGTACAGCTGGGAGGCTAAAAGGCAAACGTGCCATGAAAAAAAAACAAACAACAACAACAACAACAACAACAACAACAAAAAAAACCCAAGGAGAAAAGAAAAAGGAGGCAACATAAAGATAAGCATTAGAAAGATACTTTCTGCAGACAAAAAAAGATGACAGGTTCATCAAAAAATAATCCACTGAGATTGAAGGCTTTGCTTACCCCTTTCTGGAGCCCCCCCAGTGGGACTGTTGAGGGTTTCTGCAGCAGAAAAACAGAAGAGAAAAGGGATTTCTAACTCCTGGTTCAAGCAAAAGGGATTTCAGCTGCCCTGGCCTAGGTCATAAGCTAATGCAAAACGCCTAGTGTTTATGAAGTTCCTAAATAAACTCTTGGGGCGTGTAGATGCTAACAGCTTCTTCCTTTTGAATCCACTCAGGGCAAAGAAAAAGTTAGTAGCCTGGGAAAAAGGAAGAGAAGAATTGGGAGTCTGTTTGCAAAGTATTAACAGAACAGAATTGAGAAATAACACTTCTGTGGCTCCAGGACCCCCAAGGATGTGTTTTGATCTTGAGTGCTAATTCTTACCTGGCTAGGGCAAATGGAATTTATTTCTGCATTTAGTGTAAACAGCGTGGTCATGAAAAGGGGCGATCTGGCAACTCTAAGCGTCCCCGGGTCTTTTTCCTTTATATCAAGGCAGAGACTTTTTGATGGTCTCTCCCATGGAAAAGCTCACGGATACAGACACACAAAGTCTCTTTTGATGAAGGTTCAGATGGGTTGGGTTTCATGGCCAAATATTCAGTCCGTTGAGTGAAAAATCTTTTGGACCTCGGATTCTGGGGCCTGTTTCAAATTTGGACGTGTTTGAAACTCTAACCTGTTTACCTTCTGACTTTGTCTTCGATGTCTTTTTTGCCCCTGGTTTTCTAGCACGATTTTCCTATCAAAATATAAGCGTGTGCGTTTTTCAAAGAGAGGGGAAATGGTGTCTGACTGGAAGGTTCTAAGCTTTATCACTGTATACGGCTGAATGGCCACAAACTGCCAAAGATGGAAAGCCGGCTGATTTATGGAGTCAATAACTGAAGAAAATATGTACACTCAGCAGCTCTAAGTCTGAAAATAAGTCATGGAAAATAAGAGAAAAAGCTCCAAATTTCACAACCATCATACACAAATTTGATACTGAAAGTGAGTTCTTCCTCTTTCTTGGCAATTCACTCATGTGGTTAAGAATCATAGAGAGTATCTTCTACTTCCAAACTTGCTGGTGCAAAGACCGCATTCTAGATTCTAGAACTGAAAAGAGCTATCCCAGTACTATAGGCAAAAAGCAAATCAGGTGCCTAAAACAAGTGCATCAAAGTGAGTGGGTATCTTCCCCAATTTTGCCCGTATCTCCAATAATCAATTCGGATATGATGGAGTAATTTAAGCACTGCCTCATCGTTACTAAGAAACCACGAACTTGATTACTTTGCCTATGAAGGGCCTAATTTTTTTGAAGTCCTAATTCTTAAATTCAACTTATTCGTGAATGATGGTGACTATGTCTGAACAGAGAGCAAAGACAGGGAAGAGAGAAGTACCCGCTGCTTGAGTCATCTGATCCCACCCTGGCTATGTACCTGGATATCAAGCATCCATCACTGTGCATCATCTGGGAAGGCCTGGCCACACCACACCTGGGCATGAGTCAAAGAAGCCCAGCCATGTCTAGCACAGAATGGAAAACTCATGCCATGTGGATTTCTGCCAGTAACTCTCAATTGACTTTAAATCAGTGCTCACCCAACAACCCCTCCTGCACATGTATTTGGTGTATCTAAGTTTTCTGAATTTATCAGCTGTTTTTCTGACAGTTTACATAGATGTTTTACAAATCATGACAGTATTATTTGATGGGACAGACTTCACAGGGACTTAAACCATAATATGCATATGGTTTTCCAAGTGTAACTGGGGTTGGACAAAATAGTCTGTTTCAGTATCCATTTACTGTAACATATTCTTATTGCTTTATGTGATATTCAGCATGAAATCAAATCATACTCAAAGCTAAGCCTGGCGTTTCAGGACCCAGAAACTTTCAACTATCGTTTCATCTTACCTTGCACATTTAGTGATTATGATAACAACGTATCTGGGCCACTAACGAATCCATACATCTGAACGCAAAGCTCCTAGTAACACAAGTTAACGCCTCTTTTAGGCTTCAAAACTCCTAAAATGCATTGCAAACTTAGAAGAGAAGCATCTCGAAGCTACATGCGTACTTGCAAGACAGAGAAGCTTTCAAAGAAAACCCTTCCTGAGTGAGGAAAACATTTGCACAACTTTTGTGGTCACTTCTAAAGCCCAAAGCACTAACACGTGCAGAGGTCTGATGACAGTTTCACCAGGATCTCTCCCTGGAAAGTGAAAGACTGGAAAGGCCCAGCTACCTTAACAACCCTAACGCAACCATTTCAACATTAATTAATTACAGCAATGCTTGATGCTTGGCAAGGGGTTTCTAGAAAAGCACAAATAAAGAACAAAGACATATGTAAATGTGCATATGCATACTAAAAGGGGTTCTTATTATTATTTTAGAATACATCCACCCCCTTCCCAGCACATCTCCACCCTCTGTGTCCCTGCCAGGTTCGCCAACACGCTGTCATACCCTGCTCAGCTGGGAGGGGACAGCTAGGGGTGTAACATAAGGCAAAGAGAACAGAGGGGCTTAAGGTTAATCAGTGGCCAAACGAAGAAAATAATTCAGAAGATGTGCTTCCAAGCTCGTATCTTCCTTCCAAAAAATCATTTTCCAGGTTTTATTTCATTTCATATTCAAAGTGCCTTTTCCAGGCTATTCTTAGATATTTGGGGTTTAATCACATCTTCACAGGATGTGAAAGGGAGAGAAAGCACGGTCCTTTCTTATTGAATTATTTTGATTTTTGTCTTTTGCGCTCCCGGCTCTCAAGACTGTCGAATAAACGAGTTTTGATTCATAAATAATAGTTCCATTATATCTACTGTGCCACTCGTCAAAGCACCTGAAATTTTAATTCACTTGTTCAGCTAAATTTCATCCTCAGTTCATGGCCATAAAATTCTTTATTGACAAACTTTCAAACCAACTTTGACTCTGAGGTATCTGGTCAACATTTTTCTTCTGTGTGGATATTAGTTTATTGAATAAGTGGCATCTGTTTTCCTCCACATCACTAGCAGAGTAGGTATTTCCTTTTGACAGCTTTGCAGGATTTATGGGTTTGCACGCTCTGAAGAAAAATAGTACTAAGCAAAAAATTCCAATTCATTACCTCTTAGTACTTAATTAAGTTCATACCCACGGCACACTGGAGGTGAACCCTGAAATGCCTGTGACAGCAAGCAAGGCAGCCAACTATATTATCTTAGGAAGACAGAGAGGATTCTAATGCTCCTGACCTCATTTTTCCATCTACGATATTCATACATGCGCCGTCTGCTTTGTTCCCCTTTAGACCCGGACAGAACTGTCTGGAAAGCGAGAGCAAGGTCCCTCCCTGCGACCTCTGTTGTTCCCGTAGCCCGGCTACAAAGTAAAAAGTCCATCAGTGGCCCCGCCACTCATCTCTGACCTTCCAGAACGTGCGCACACACCTCCCGTCGTGGGCGGCTGCGGGAGGCGCCTGGGGCCTGGCGGAAGGCAGGCAGTGGGTCTCACTGAGCAAACACGAGGGGAGCGGCCAAGAGTCGGGGTTACCTGTCGGGGTTCTGCGTGCACACGTGCATCTGCAAGAGGATCCGCTGCGTGAAAGTCTTAAAGCACTGCCCGCACTTCCAAAGATGCCAGTCACTGAACTCCGAGTGGAGCTGGCTCGTGGAGGTCGGGCTCGCCAGGACTCGCTGGTTTTTCACGTTGATTTGGTTAAATCCTGACTCCATGGGCCCAGACTTATCCAGGAGAGAGAAGTTCCTGCTGCACGGCGTCTGTGGGAAAACCACAGAACGCTGCTGGGCGGCCTGGGGCAGTTTGCTGCTCTTGCTGAAAGGCTGCAGGGCGTCTTGTCTGCACATGGCCTCCATGACCGTGGAGGGGACGTTTACTGGGAGAACAGGAAGAGTGTCAGAAGATCAGTTTCGTGAGCCTTTCCAAGAAGCACCATTACACATGCTTCTAAAAATTCCTTTACATCACCATTGTCAACATTCGTTTTTCTGGACTCCAAATTACTTGACTTGAAGGGGAAAAGAAAGCACTAATGTCACAAATTCCTATCTCACTCAGTGCCTCTTCATTAAGCACATACTATACGCTCAGGGTTGTTTACACATCATCTTTGCCTCACAGTTCACTTACGGGTAGAGACATAAAGACTCCAGAATGAGGCTCCACACTGCACCCTAGGCTTGGAGAGAGTCAAGAAGGCAAAAACAGCAAAAGGAGAAGAGAGGGGAGAGAATGGCGGTGGGGGGGTGGGGGTGGGGGATTCTGCCCACAAGGCAACCCCGAGCAATGTCTGAGAAGACAGATTTGGGCTCTCAGGATTTTAGACCTTCCACCGAACCTTGCCAGCATGAGACATTCCAGAAAAACCGGCTGAAAGATGAAGGGAACGAGGTGAAAGATGCCTAGAGACAATAGTCTGGCACCTTAGTAGGATGGTGAGGGAGACAGGCTGACCAAACGGCATGGTTCTCGACCCCATGGGAACAAGGGGTGCAAGAGGAGGTAAACCTCAGAGGCTGTTTGAAGTCCAGATAAATAAATAAATACGTCAGGTCTAGGAAACAGACACAGACCGTTTCTGTACAGAAATAGCAAGAAAAAAGGGTTTGAGTCAGGTGGACTTACAGACAGGGTGCAGTAGCTAAGGTCAGAGTCGAAGGCAACACAGCATAGCGCTGGCAACTCGGGTTTGGGACCGGGAAGACTTGGGTTTGAATCCTGACTCTGCCTTGTATTAGCTTAGTCATCTCATGTAAGTTATTCAAAATCGCCCTGTGCCTCCGCTTCCCCATCTGTAAGATGAGGACAGTGGGAGTCATAATCCTAAAAGTAACCGCAGCAGGGCTAAGGGGTTGAGACAGCCTCCATTTTCACACTGCTCTTTAATACTCTTGCGACCAGCGGCAAGTACAGACCGTTGACATCTACAGCCGCGTCCTTGGTAAGATGAAAATGGTCACCCTACGGATTAAGTTAATGCACAGAATGTAGAAAGTGCCACGCCACAGATGTTGAGGCCTAAGAGCAGTGGCTTCATCTTTAAACCCCGTCATGACACGGAAATGCAATAATGGAAGTATCCATCAACGACGACCACCATTACTCTTATTTTAGGGAAGACACTGGAATGAAGGAAGATGGATGTAAACTGGAATGGTGGTAAAAGCAGCAAAAGTAAGAAACATTTTTGAGGAAGGAAACCTAATACATGTGAAATCTGTTTTTCTTTAAGTTGTTACGGTGCTAATAATCCACATCATGCACTCGCTGGTCAACCCACAGGGTGAAAGGTGATTAGAATATGCTTTCAAACTATTATTCTTGTATTAAGTCAGTACTGGGGCAATAAAATGTATTAACTGGTTATTTCAGGGGTCAAAGAGATTAAAAGTCACAGGATGGCCGAGGGGTGCCTAGGTGGCTCAATCGGTTGAGCGTCTGGCTTCGGCTCAGGTCATGATCTCACAGTTTGTGGCTTCGAGCCCCACATCAGTCTCTGTGCTGACAGCTTAGAGCCTGGAGCTTGCTTCGAATTCTGTCTCCCTCTCTCTCTGCGCCTCCCCCGCTCATGCTCTGTCTCTCTCTCTCCTTCAAAAATAAATAAAAACATTAAAATAAAAGTTTAAACAAAAAAGTCATAGGGTGGCCAAAGAAGAAAATTAGAGACCAAAAAATTTGAAGAGGTTGACAGGCAAAAAGATGGGTCGTGGGAAGTAACCTATGGCCCTTGGCCACTGGTTCAAGGCCACAAGGGAGGACACATACGAAGTGAGGGCTCTCATCCTTCCCTCAGACCATCACTGAGATGCCCACATAGCATGCAAACTCAAGCGTGCTCGACTACAAAGAGAAAATGGTAGTGGACTGTGGACCCGGGGAGGCTCCGCACTTGAGTGGACAGGGAGAGACCATGTGCAGAGACTCATGGGGGATGATGGGCTGCCACTAAGGGCCTTCCAACCCAGACAGTGTTCTGTACAATCACAGCAGTGACACGAATCCAATAACAGGAACAGCTCTGTGTACAGGACTCTGTCGGCATGGCCCGTCCTGTCTTGGGAAGGGAAAATAAAGAGATTCACAGACCTGGGAAGAAGTCTATGTAGTTGAATGCACCTTATACTCACAGGGAGGCTTTTAAAAAGTTAAAATCACATAGGCACCAGGATGGCTCAGTCCATTAAGCATCCAACTCTTGGTTTTGGCTCAGGTCATGATCTCACAGTTCATCAGTTCAAGACCCACATCAGGCTCTGTGCAGGCAGTGTGCTGGCAGTGCTTGGGAGTCTCTCTCTCCCTCTCTCTCTCTGTCCCTCCCAGTTCTCTCTCAAATAAGTAAATAAAATACGCTTAAAAAAATTAAATCACAAGCTCTTGGTAGGGCCTGGGCATCTGCATTTTTAGAGGCTCCCTCAAGTACTTCTAATGTACAATCAGGTTCAAAAATCACTGATCTAATCCAACCCTCTCTTATGACAAATAAAAAGAGCTGAAGCCCCAGAAGGTCCAATACTGTAACTCGACCAGGGTCACACATACAGAGGACACATCTGAGCTGGAAGCTTTAGCCTTCTAACTGCCAAGTCGTTTTTTTCTAGCCACACTCCTAGACTGTTCATCACTCACCAGCTGTGTTTCAAAAGTAAAAAGAACATTTTATAGATAGTATAGGGTTTGGCATGTATGTAAATATAGGATACACATAAACATAGATGTCATATGTACATATACACCATAAAAATACTGATACGTACCCATATACATGTTTATATGTCTATATTCTGTATATAAATATTTACACGTAATTTCAACTTGAGGCAAAAATGTATAATCAATATGAAATTTGCCCATATGTTTCAGACTTTCAAAAGAAAATCTTTGCACACAGAACGTTATTTTTTTTATTTAATTTTTTAAATGTTTACTTATTTTTGAGAGAGAAAGAGAAAAGAGCATGAGCGGGGAAGGGGCAGAGAGGGGGAGACCCAGAATCCACAGCAGGCTCCAGGCTCTGAGCTGTCAGCACAGAGCCCAACACAGGGCTCGAACTCACGGACCGCAAGATCATGACCTGAGCCGAAGTCAAATGTTTAACTGACTGAGCTAGCCAGGCACCCCTAATGTTCATCTATTGTGTGTGTGTGTGTGTGTGTGTGTGTGTGTGTGTGTGTGTGTGAGTGACAGAGACAGAGAGAGAGAGAGAGATTGAGAGAGAAAGCAGGGAAGGAGCAGAGAGAGATGGAGACTGAGAGAATCTCAAGCAGGCTCTGTGCTGTCATGCTGTCAGCACAGATCCCAATGTGGGGCTGGATCCCACGAACTGTGAGATCATGACCTGAATCGAAACTCAGATGCTTAACCAAGTGAGCCACCCAGGCGTCCTGAATGTTACTCTTTAAATAGGTACTACAAAATCAGGAGGAATGTTTTAGTAGTTTTTTTCTTAACGTTTATTTATTTTTGACCAAGCACGAGCGGGGGAGGAGAAAGAGGGAGACACAGAATCTGAAACAGGCTCCAGGCTCTGAGCTGTCAGCACAGAGCCCGACGCGGGGCTCCAACTCACAGACCACGAGATCATGACCAGAGCTGAAGTCGGACGCTTAACCAACTGAGCCACCCGGGCGCTCCAGCACTTTGTTAGTAAAAAATAACAGCAGCATTGTCAGAGATCAGTGTAGAACTCGTTTTGTGTACCCTGTTTATAACTTATCCAGAAGAGACAAAGCGCAGGGGAACACACACATTTCTAGGCAACACTAAGTTCTTGCAGGTTGGGAAATGGCAGACTAACAGGAAGACACCGTGGAAAGACTGTCTAATGAAGATGTCATCAGTGTGCACGAGAGCAGGGTAACCAGCCAGAAACTTCACTCTGGGGAAATTAATATAAAGAATACTTTAAGTATAGATTATGAATTCTGACTTCTAACTTCTCTTGGAAAATAACCTCATAGATTTTCAAAAATGGCTACGGTTGCCTCACCTTTATATTAAGCACGAGAATGGGTAAGCAAATGAATTTAATGGTCAATGTCAACAGGGTGATAAAAACGTATACCAGTTTGTAAAATAATCTAGGATATTTGGGATCAGAGGTAATGATGATAATATGAGGCAGTAACAGTGAAGATGGTTGGAACCAAATTATGCCCTGTCTCATTATTTCCTTCTCTGGGACACCTCAAAGCAAAGGTAATACGCTTTCAAGACAGAAGTAGCAACTACACTCTATATTCTACTTTTGGTGAGGGATCCTTTATTGTACGAGTGAATCAATTCAATCGTCCGTACAAATGAATCAAATGAGCACATAACGTAGAGAGAGGAGAAAATAATGGCGGGAAGAAATAATTATCACAAAAGCAACCGTATGTGATCTCTAAACTGTCCCACAGAGTTCCTGCACACTTTCATAGGACTCTTGGTATCTACAAATTACAGTTTTTTTAAAGAAGGATTTAAAGGACACAGAAGACTATTCTTCCTAAATTAGAGCCCCATGGGCTATGGCAATCCAAAAGTATGAACAAAATGACCAGAAAGGTGACAGACCTTGCAGACGCCTGCAAAAGGCCCAGAGATGATGAACTCAAGTGGCTTAGAAAATGAGGGGTTTCCACACGAAGACACAGTGAGCGGGGAAAATCTCTTCCTTCTACCAGACAAAGATTAAGGGGGTAGAGGGAAAACTGGCAAAGCCCTACAGGGTATAGAGTCAAGGAAGAACACGAACTTGGCAAACCCTGGAAAATTACAACAGTGAGAGGGGCCCATGCAGGATCCGTACAACCACCCTCTGTCCATTCATTCAGTCCACCAATACTTCGTGAGCTGCTGGTGCCGTGGGTACGGGGGGAAAAGCAAGCCCCAACCCCTGTCCTCAGACCACTTACACTCTAGTGAGTGAGAGCTATCAAACAAAAGGTTTTTGCAAGTAAGTTCTCAGTTTCGTCAAATCTAAAATCCCATTAATTGCAGGTTGCGCCATTAACTGTAAGGCATCTCCCAGGTTCAGAAGGAACAAAAAGAACAAAACGTGGCGGGGGGGGGGGGGGTTGGGGGGGGACGTGTACGTGAGCACTTACAAGACACAGGTGCTCCAAGTGTGACGCATGCTATGAGAGAGACGAAGAGGCGCCAGGAAAGTTGGGGGGGGCGGTGCGGGACAGCTTCTCTCAGGCAGTGACCTTGAATGTGAGTCCCAAAAGGCACACAGGTGTCAGACAGGTGGGAAGGGGGAACAAAAGGCAATGTGAGATGATGCAACATGGGCAGCTCTGCTACGGGGTCTACCTGACAGGCTGAGGTGAGAAGGAGCTCAAGGGAGGACGCAGGGTCTGTAACAAACTGAACGGGTCATGGCCAGTCTAATGACGCGCGAGTTCTGATTTTGTAAAACAGGACGTGAACCATAGGAAATACTTTCTGGAGACTCTATGTGGCCCATAGGCTACCATATTAAAGACCTGCGGACCCATTATAAGAGTAATGGCAAGCCATGGGGCGCCTGGGTGGCTCTGTCATTTGAGCATCCGACTCTGGATTTCAGCTCATGATCTCATGGTTGATGGGATCGAGCCCCGCTGCCAGCGCAGAGACTGCTTGGGATTGTTTTCTTTCTCTCTCTCTCAAAAGTAAATAAACTTACATTAAAAAAACCCCAGAATATACAATCAACAGGGCTTTGTAAGTGATTAGATAGAAGGGTGACTAAAAGTGAGATGCCAAGGTTTCTAGAAAGAACTGGATGAATGGGGCTGAGCTACTGAACTAGAGGAGGGGCAGAATGGTTTCAGTGGTATGTGCCCAGCTGGGCACTCCGGTCTGATACCAGGACAGATACGGAGCACACAACTAGATAGGAATGCGGGGATCAGTACAGAGGTCTGGACTGGAGACACAAATCTCGGAACACCTAAATCGGGTCCCCCGGGGAAAGGCACTGAAATGCAGATTTGCAGTTTTGTGTGCACGAGGTTCCCGGAGGAATGCTCCTGGGATCAATACCTCTAGGGAAGTGAGGCAAGAGAACTCTGTCCAGGGAGGAGATGGGACAATTCTGGAGATGGAGGTCCTTCACAGGCGTCCTGTTTTGGGGCAAGGGAACCAGTCCCTAGTAGCCTCCACCCACACTGCCCAGTCATTGAACATGGCCTGCACAGAGGGGGAGTAGGACCAAGGGCAAAGTGGCTCTCTTAGGCTGAAGGTACTTCCTGGAGACAAACTCCTCTGACGGCCGGCAGCCCCTTCATCCCCCCCCCCCCCCCCACCAGGGGAATGAGTGCCTCAATCTAATAGCAAGGTTGGGATCTAGGTAGTACCCCCAGAGCATTCCAAAGCACCCAAAGAGACCAAATCTCTGACAACAGTGGGTTTCCCTGTGTTGTTTGTCACTTCTCACTGCATATGCGTTCTCAGCAGCTGCTGCCTTCTGTTGGGAGTCCTGTGCAGGTACCGAGGCATCCCTAGGGGGTGACTTCTCCTTGCTTCCTTTAGCACCCTACAGGTTTCTCCAGTTCTTGACCAATCTCTGTTGGCCCAGGGTTTCCAGACCTGGCAGGCAGTACAAAATCAACCCCACAACATCCCATAGCCAGGGCTGGCTTTTAGAGTGTGGCATTGTTTGCTTGTTTTTATGTTTTTGAGAGAGAGAGAGAGAGAGAGAGAGAGAGAGAGACAGAGAGAGAACGAACGAACAGGGGAGGGGCAGAGAGAGAGGGGGACAGAAGATCCGAAGCAGGCTCTGCAACGATAGCAGTGAGTCCGTTGTAGGGCTCGAATTCAAGAACCATGGGATCGTGGCCTGAGCTGAAGTTGGATGCTCAACTGACAGAACTACCCAGGCACCCCAGGCACTGCTTTTACCAATGGCCTGAGATGGATGTTTCCTTGGCTTCCAGGACTGTGGGTAGTATTTTTCTAGTCCTCAGTCAGGGAGAGAACAGGAACTTCTAGTTCCCGGGCTTAAGTGAAGAGGCAACTCCCAGCTTCCCATGGTACTCAAAGGGCCTGGAGCCTGGACTCTTACCAACCTCACGAATGCCCAGCCCAATCCCCCCCGAGCTAAGGCTCACAGCCGTGGCCATGTCACCCGGTTCCTGTGTTGTATCTGGTTGGTACGCTGTGTGTTCCAGTGCTTTCTTCTAGACTTGAGGACAGGGTCTGAGCTCCTCTACCTCGTCACAATCCTCCCCATGGGGCTTGGCACACAGATGGCCCTGCGGGACCCAACTGGAATGGAAACTCCTCCGTGTTTCCAGATGTAAGCTTGAGCCTGGGCCTAGCGCCTCCCTCTTGGTGGTGTGACAGGGTAAGGGGCATGAGGCGGAGGTGCCCCTTTTTGTTTTCTGCTCTGTAAAATCAAGAGGAAGAGGGCAGCGGAGGGGGGCAGTGTGCCCACTGCCTCGGCCACTGCCTCTCACATTCTGTTACCTTGGCTTCCCTTGCCAAGGCAGAAAAAGCAGCAGGAAGACTTGTTTAACATTTATTCCCTGTTTTTTTTTTTTTTCCACTTCCTCTGAAATGAATATGAATGCACTCTGGTCTTTACACTCCGCAGGAGCTAATCCCCCACTGGAAGCTTTGGGGAGCCTCATTCCTTCTCGCGGATGCAATCTGTCGACACAGGCTTTCCTTCGGGCTCTTCTGGAAGGTCTAGGGTGGATGGAGCGGCTCTCTGCTTGGAGCTCTATTACATTTATAACCGTGGTTTTTTACAAAGAAAATAACATAGGAATTGCTTCCAGAACCCAAATGCCTGTGTCAAATGATGCCTTCTCTTTGAGCAGCAAGGCGGCTTTCGGGGGCTTGTCTGGGCACCTGAGTGTGCCCCCACCGCCTCTCAGCTGCCGCTGGAGGGGGGCAGTCACTGAGGCCTGAACCCACCGCACACGCTCAATAGGAAATGTGTACTTTCATTGTTGAAAGAACCATGGGAAGAAAACGGTATTTTAATAAATGAAAGGGCTTAATAAGTATTATTTGCTCACTAAAATCATATTTCCCTTGAATGTCTTGGGCCATGTATCAACTTCATTAACAAAGAAAAATCTGGCTGAAACGTTTAATCCCCTCAAATAATGGCAAAAAAATTCTCAATATTCATCTGGGGGGGGGGGGTGGGCATTTAGTAATTGGTGTGTGCAGAGCACTAG
>NW_026057577.1:17693764-17835250 GCF_023721935.1 Panthera uncia | reverse complement strand
GGGGGGGGGGGGTGGGCATTTAGTAATTGGTGTGTGCAGAGCACTAGAAGGAGGCCCTGTGGAGGTATTTTGTCTCTAGTATCAAGAAGCTTTTTAAGGTACCTAATTTATTTTGTGGCTCGCTCAGTGGGATAAAAATGGTCTTAGAATTGCTAATCCAGTTGAGATGATTTAAATTACTCAGGGCTGTGGAGGGCTATCTGTTAAATTATCTGCCCGTGCCCTCTCACACATTTGTGCTTTCAAATCACACGGAGTATTTTCTCTGTGCAGAATAAGGAACCCTCATTATAAAGCACTCCCAGCCCTCTCCGCGAATCATGCGGAATGGGAATCCATGTTAGAGTTACAGTCCTATATCTCCCCCGCACCATCTGATGAAGCTTTCTGCTGGCTTCTTGGGTGGCCAATCACATGACAGATATATGACTGTGAGACAGGAACTGAAATAAAATTCCTATAATACCCTTAGGGGGAAGGGGGATTGTCACTGGTGAGCGTTGAAGTCAACGACTTAATTTTCTTGAAGCTTCCCTCCACCCTCACTTTGGGCTTGGAACTCAACACCCAAAAGAGCCGCTTCATTTATCTACCGAATCCGCGATACTTCAAGCTGCTATAGCTTTCCACATTGTCTTCCAAGGATTTCAATAAGTGGTTGAACATCTTTCCCGGTGGAGTTAACGTAATACTCTAATCAGCAACCTCAAGAGTGCTTTACACGGTCGGACTCTATGAGGCAGAAGGATTAAAAAGCAAAGCATCCGGTGTTTCCAGAAAGTACCCTTTTGATGACACTGCGGCAATGAATCTCAAGACCAGAGGGTGCACTCTCAGATCCCTGTTGTCGGTGGCTGTGAACGGCACACAAGATCCCGAAATCCTCCAGCCCAACCCCTACATCTGTCTCATCCATGTAACAGCAACACCAAGCACAAGCAATGTTGCAAATGTGTGATTGCCACCCCAGAGATCACATCAAGGGTAAGAAATGCATTCCCTAGGGAGTAATTCCATGGCTCCCCCTCACGTGCATGGGTACTATTTCTCAACAAAACAAGTAAATAACCTGAAACCATTTTTCTAAACTTAGAGTGTCTGGGCGGCTCAGCTCGTTGAGCCGCCAACTCTTGATTTCGGCTCAGGTCATGATCTCGTGTTCGTGTGAACCCCGAGTCCGGCTCTATGCTACCAGTGTGGAGCCTGCTTGGGACACACTCTCTCTCTCTCTCTCTTTCTCTCTCTCCCCCTGCCCCCTCCTGCTTGCGCACATGAACGCACGCTCTCTCTCTCAAAATAAATAAATAAGCTTTTTATTTTTTTTTTTAAATAGAAGGAATTCCACGGTGCTTTCCATTTCTGACTCCTAACTCAGTAGCTGGCCATTCCTTTCTTCAAGTTCCTCAGACCAAAGCCATAGAGTTATCCTGGACTCCTTTCTCTCTCGCTCAGCATCCAGTGTGTCCGGAAGCACTCCTGGCTTGACTTTCAAAACGTTTCCAGAATCCAGCCACTTCTCACCACCTCTACCAAGTCTATACTAGCCCGGACTACCACCCCGTCTCCCCGGGAGTCCTGCAGGAGCCTGGAACTGGATTCCCTGCTCCACCCTCCGCCCTTACTGTCTGGTCTCCACTCAATGGCCAGCGCAATCTTGTTACCACTGCAGCCAGAACATCTCACTCTTCGGCTCAGAACTCTGCCATAGCGCCCTTCGCCTGGCCCTCGAACAGAGGAAAAGCCAGGCTTCCGACAGGGGCCTCCTGGGCGCCACAGGGTCCCCGCTCCGGTCCCACCCCACATCTGAGTTAACTCGTCCTCACCTCACTCCCTCCACAACACCCATGCTAACCTCCACGATACTCTTCCAACAGGCCAGAAACATCCCCATCATGGGGCCTTTACTCTTTTCATCTTGCCGCCCGGAACATTTTTCTCCCAGATAGCAAACGTGGCTGATCCTTCCCTCGCCAATCTCACCCCAAAGGCACATTCCAGGGAGGGCCTTCCCCGCTCACTCCTGCCAACCACAACTCACAACTCCTGGCATGCCTCACCCCTTCCCCTGCTTTGGCCACTCTACAAAATGTACCACCTGACAAGCCATGTATTCATTCATTCATTCATTCATTCATTCATTCCTGTGTCTCTCTCCACTAGAATGTAAGTGCCCTGAGGGCAGGAATTCCCATCTGCTTTTTGGCTGCTGCATTTGCAGCGCCTACGAAGACACTAGCTCACTACGGGTGTTCAATGAGCATCTGCGCAATGAATGAACATATCCTTGGACTATGTGCCTAGGTACCTGAGAACTCTAGGCTTCAATAAGCTTATTTTCAGACCTTTCTCAACACACACACCACAATAACATCTTCAGAGTCTGTAGCAGGCTGTGGTAAAGGAGCGAACAGCAGACCTTACAGGATTTCTGGAAGGCTTTTGGATCAAATTCCACACTTCAGAAGGTGAGGTTACGTCAAGATCACAGGACAGGCCCATGTCAGCAGGCTAGAGGGCCGGAAACTGGTGTTTCTCTGTACATGGACTTCGGTCTAGTCTGGGGGAGCAGGGGCATGGAGCCGTCCTGAGAAGACAGAACGTTCTGGTGTCCTGTCCATTTCTGCCTCAAACACCAACCACACACTCCATGTCCAACACTGAGATTTTTCTCCTACAAAAACAGACACTCCTTCAAACCCAAGTATCACTGCAGAAAAGAAACTTTCCAATGGAAACTTGGGAAGTAAGAGGAATGTACTATAGGTCCAAAGATTCATTTTTTGATTGGAGATTGGCTTGGGGTTAAAGTAGAAAGAGAAATTTGATGGCAATATGCTTCCTGAGAGTTTTTTTTTTTTTTTTTTTTTTTTTTTGGCAAAGAAAATAAAGACAACATGAAAAAGAAATATCTGACCAGCAGCATTTTTATCAGGAGTAACACAAACTTTTTTTTTTTTTTGGGGGGGGGGGGTCTTTGTGTGTGTGTGTGTGAGAAAGTAAGTGGGAAAGGAAAAATAACACTTTTTTTTCCTCCAAACTGAAGTTTCTTCAATAGATCTGTTCTCTCTGCTCCTTTTTCTATTACAGAATGACAAATTATTAGTTCACTGCAATTATCCGTTATCAGTTTGGTGGCTTTATTGCCACACCATTCTTTTATTAAAATGGTGTCAGTGAAACCAGTGTTTCTCACTGAAACGCATCAGCATTACCTAATTCTATTCCAAATCCTGGAAATCGCCTTATTTTGCAAAGAATTGATAAAAACAAAAATAAAAGTTTTAATAAAAATGGCTCTCAGGTCCTGTTTGCCTAGATAAGACTTTTTTTTTTTTTTTTTTTTTTTTTAGAGATAATGACTGCCGTGGTAATAAAGATACAAATTAAATAGTTCATGTCAGACTAGGAAATTTGCAAAGACAAATTCCTCAGTCACATGTCTATGATTTTTGCTACTGTTTCTCATTCCAATGACTACAGCACCCCCAGTTGCCTGGAGGGCTTTGACCCCTAAGTAGACAGCACCCTTTTCTTATTATTTTATTTTTGCCTATGATGTGACTCTGGCAAGATCGTGTACCCCTGCAGAGCAGGAGTTACAGCTTGTGCTGTTCTGGTAACCCCATGTGGTGGCAAGCACAGTACCAGACACAGAGTAGGTGCTCAATAAAGACCAGTTGCCTCAGGGGTACCTGCGTGGCTCAGTCGGTCAAGCCTCCGACTTTGGCTCAGGTCACAATTGCCCAGTTTGTGAGTTTGAGCCCCAAGTCGGGCTCAGTGCTGACAGCTCAGAGCCTGGAGCCTGCTTCGGATCCTGTGTCTCCCTCTCTCTCTCTGCCTGTGCCTGACTCATTCTCATTTTCATTTCCATTCTCTCTCTCAAAATAAGTAAACATTAAAAAAATTTTTTTTTAAATACCAGCTGCCTCATTACTGCTACCAGCGACTACTTAAAACTATGACAATGGCTTTGACAATAAATACAGGTGAGGAAAGGACGGGCTTACATAAGATGCCCTGTAAAAAAGCAAAGGACAGGAGCAGGAGAAGAAAATGATGGAACAGACTCGTGCACGTTTGCATCACGTATCAGGGTGAATTGGATTTCAGGAGTCTCAAGCAACACTCTTAAATGGTTAGCTTTCAAATAAGTATTTTGAGATGTGAATTCAGAGCTAAAAGAAATTCTTACAGTTTTCATCCTGGGCAATGCATTGTAAAGGGATCCCAAAGAAAGACGTATAGCTGTCATTGTACCACACCAGAAGCTCGGTACCCCTGGGAATATCTATACAGGCTCGGTAGAATATATTCGACCTATTCAAAACAAAAGAAAACCCAGCTTAGTAATAGGTAGGATTCAGGTGCCCCCCCCCTCCACATTTTCATTGCCCCGAAAAAGTTCTGCCCGGCTCCATCTAAACAGTTTGTTTGCAATAAAATCTGCACCCACCTTATCATTCCCAGCAACCAATTACAGCCTCTACCCCGGTATAATAAACCCCTTACAGTTTATTTCCACAATGTCCCTCCACAGAACATCTTGGCTGAAGAGACACATACAGGGCTCAAGGGCTGGCATAAAGCCAGGGGCTCATTAAAAACAAAAAACAACAACAACAAAAAACTCCATCTCAGATTAATGAGAAAATTCCATCTCTCGGCAAATTGTAGATATTGGTGCCTCACCTTCATCTATCAATTAATATTATTGATTTCCTTTTTGAAGGAAAAGCATTACACGTATTCTTGCAACTTGGCAATGGGAGTCCCCAAATCCGTAATAAAATTAAGCGGCTTTGTGATTTAAGGACGGAGGAAAGTAAAAATCTTCCCCATCGCCTATCTTCTCAAGTTTGACACAAGAGAAGAGAAAACCCCTCTTCCGGGGAAAAGGAATGGAAATTCATTAAATACAAGGGAGCACTTTACTCTGGCTGAAAGATTACCCTCTGAAATGACAGAGTGAAGGTACCAAGAAATAAACATTTTTTAAAACAGCTTTGGTACTGTAAAGAAAAACCTACGGATTAAAAAAAAAAAAAAATGAGGAGACCGTGACTGGTTTCCTCGATGAAGAATTGCTACAAATATTAGCCTCAAGTTCAAGATAAAAGTGTTTAGGGTTGGTGGGCCTTAAATTTAGCCTTTCTGTAAGGAATTGGTCGTGGCAGGGCAATTGGCTCCTTGTAGAACACTGCAGACATAAGGCAAATCCTTCTCCACATTTTTCATGGCAGTGAGATATGCACTTGTCAACATATTTTGTCACCACAAAGTGGCTCTTGGCAATAGGATCATAAAGATCAATAAAAAAAAGTGCAGATTCTCAATATTTTACTTGCAGCTGCAAAAATTTCATTTATCTTGTTATTTTCCTTACTTGCTGCCATTCTGTCTCACGAGGGCACTGCTAACTAAGCAGAATGTTTTTCCCAACATTCTATGAATATCTGACAAAAACTCCAGCCAGTTGTGCGGACCTCGCCACCCTGCCTCCCTCCGCATCTCCAAGAGCTGTGCATTTTATTAATTCTTTCCACTGCTACATAAAAAAATCAAAATTGGAGCCGAGCTATAAATCACCGGCATCTCCTAACTTGAGAAAAATTGAGTCGACTTTGTACTTCACCCTTGTAACATTTCATCTCTCGGTTTGGCTTCCCTTAATATAAACACAGCGCCCGGCAAATGAATGTGCTAAAAACCAAATGACACACTTTGCCGCTGAAAGAACAGAACTGTTTTCAAGCAATGGGTGGTCTTCTGAGGCACAGAGTAAGCCGAAAGGGAGGGGTGGGTAAAAAAAAAAAAAAAAAAAAAAAAAAAAAAAAAAAAAAAAAAAAAAAAGTGTAAGGGTACACCGTTCCTTACAAGCGGGCAAAGCTTCCAAAACTCGCAGAAATCTCTGCATGTTGAAGCACATCAAAGGAATTTTTCCCTCTTCAGATAATATTTCCTTTGCTGACATGTATTTAGTATTGTGGTTGGATGACTCATAAAGATAGCCTCATGGCGTCCCAACGCAGTTGAAGCACAGCACACGCCAACAAACATTATTGTCAGCCTCAAAATAAAAACAAAACGTTCAGCTAAGGGTCAATCAATCAAGGGCGCTTTGAAGAAAATTCCATTTAGATATTACAAATCATAACAGAATGAATCTAAACCAGCTGACTTTTTGTGAAGAGGACGTTCATGTACAATAAAAATTAAGCTGGCTCTTCGGGGTCCAACTTTTCTATTTTCTTACTCTTGGACGTGGTCACTGGTGATGGATGCCAGTTTTTTAAATTGTGTTTTTGTAGTTCATTTTAGAAAGATCCGAAGTAATCGAAAACAGACCGGCAGAGAGATCTAGAAGGTGAAGCACTATCATGAAAGGCTAGCTGTAAAATCCACTTACTACTGACAGATAGGTAACTGCCTTACTCTTCAGGGGTTTCTTGTTTCCCCCAAATTCAGAATTTGCCTCAAGAGCTCCCCAGGTGCTCATTACGGAACCGGCCAGACTATCTCTTGCTGGAGGGACAAACCCAACCTTTACTAATTTTCTAGCTCCGGCTTTCATAAAAACTTCATGACAGAAAGGCGGCTGCAGTCAAGTAACCAAATACCGTCATGCACGGTTTCGTTGAAACCATTATTTAATGAAATATAACTGCCCAGGAAACCATGGCAGTGAGTCACATGCTGCCCAAATATGTTCCCTTTGAACTGGAGACCTTCGGAGAGCCAGCCAGATTTGTGCAGCCTTACACCTACGAGGGGTATAAAGCCCTTTTTTTTTTTTTTAAGCTTCATGTTTAAAAACTAAAAAAGAAAAAAAAAAAAAGAAGGAGAAAGAAAATAAATAGCCACAGGCAAGAAGCCAAGTTGCAGAGTACAGGACCTTCTGCTTTGATGTGTCTGTGGTGCCTAATAAAGCTAACCAGTTGCTTCTGATTCTAAAGGGAACATGGCTGTTTATAACTGAGGTCATATATTTATACGGCACATGTTTTCGAGGGATTTTGAGGAAAGGGTTTTTCTCCCCCCCCTTCTCTGTGATCTGTTTTTGTGTTCCCATCTCCATTTCAGCCTTCTTTAGCACTAAGTGGAAATGCTTGACCAACAGGTGCACTGAGCGGATGTGGCAGGGCATGTGGGAATCCACCTTGCTTTTCTGCCCCTCCCATGCCCCTCCCCACCTTCCCCCCACCCCGCCCCAGCCACAGGCCTCCCAACGGGATTCTGGAAAATGAGGCTGGCTCCACTTTGGGTCTGTTACCCTTTGGGCTTTGCCCAAACTTCTCAGGGAACCGGGGGCTTCTCCACGTTCTGGAACCGCCTGATCACCCGACATGTATCTTGAATGGTCAAAGGGCCAAAGCCAAACACTCTGACACCTTTTAAGGGACCGGGATGGGCTATTCTGGCTCAGCCATGGCTGCTGAGCTGAAGAGTTCGGGAAAAGCAGCCTGGAGCAGGCTGAGAGTTAGTTCTTGGCCTCCCACGTCTCTGTGCAAATGTCACTGTTTCCCGAGGGAGAAAGCCTAAAGACGGCAGGGTGCACGGGATCTGGGGCTGCATCTCTGAACTCCTATCTACGCGCAGGCACACACCGGCTGTGGGGGAATCACCCCGCATCGGCAAGTTTTCCCAGCTCATTCAGGCGCTTGTGGATGTTCAGGCAGTGGTGTGGAAGTAACTACACCACGTGCACCGAGTAAAAGAGGCCCTTCTGGGAGCATCTTTACTCCTGAACTCTCGGGATAGTGTGGTTGCAAGAACCAAGGAGATTCCAAAAACCTAGGAAAACAATTTCTGCCAGTCCTCACAGGGTTCTGCAGGACTCTGCAGGGTTTTAAAACCAGCAGCAAGCCTGAATTTGTACACGCAAGCCAAAGGGCTTCAGCTACGTTGAAGTGGTAAATCAAGGTACATACGTTACCTGTACTGAACTACTGTTAGATTCTGTTCTCCGCAGTGCCTTGCACATCGGATATACCTCATCCAGCTCGACTTACTAGGTTCCCCACCATCAATAAAGTGCTGTAGTGTTCCATCTTGGTCATATATCTAGAGAAGAGGTCAGAAGGTCAAGTAGTTAGAACGAATCATCAGCAATCATTTTCCCTGCTTCCCTTGGTGTCTTTATGCGTCGGCTGCAGAAATTTATGGCCTGTAGGTTCACTAGAGCTTTATTGATGTTCGCGGAAACTCAACCGGAATAGCAGGAAAATATTTTTGGGTGATGCAAGTCGATCCCGTTTTTCTTATCAAGCCAATCTTCCCCTGTATTCAACATATTTCTGGTATCTCGAGGATGTGAGTGACCATGTTTCCCAAAGGATATTTAACCTATTTTGACAGGCTACTCCTAAGTAATGAGCTGCCGGATAAACAAAACAAGCTGAAGGGAGAGGCCACGCTGACATGGCTGGAACATCCACACGAGAGGCCCCCGGGCTCAAACACGTAACTGTTTGAAGGCATTCGGGACGCAGTAACCGTCTGTTAGACGAGCTGGGCGACCCCGGGGAAGAAAGCAGGTGGAATGTTATAGACGTGCAGAGAACTGGTTAAAACAAAACACAACAAGCTCTCATTCAGATGAAATAAAAGGACTCTCACCTCGCAGAGAATATGGGACTGCTGTTGTCAGCACCTGAAACTATTAGGGCAGCCATCAAAAAAGAGAGACCCTCAAGAAGAGAAAGGGGGGGCAGAGAATGACTATTTCTTAGGGATTGTAAATGTCTTAACTGAGGTTGGTCTACTAATGACTGCTTGAGGTCATTCTAAGCAACTCTTCTTTCAAGATCACATTCAAGGAGGGGGGCCTGGGCCGTTTAGTTGATTAAGCGTCCAACTTCGGCTTAGGTCATGATCTTATATAGCTCGTGAGTTCGAGCCCCACATCAGGATGTCTGCTGTCAACACAGAGCCTGCTTGAGATCCTCTGTTCCCCTCTCTCTCTCTCCGCCCCCCTCACTTGCGCAGTCTCTCAAAAAATAAACATTAACAAAATTTTTCTTAAAGATCACATACAAGGAGGGGCACCTGGGTGGCTCAGTCGGTAAGGCGTCCGACTTCAGCTCAGGTCATGATCTCACGGTGCGTGAGTTTGAGCCCCGCATCGGGCTCTGGGCTAATGGCTCAGAGCCTAGAGCCTGCTTCCGATTCTGTGTCTCCCTCTCTCTCTGCCCCTCCCCCGTTCATGCTGTGTCTCTGTCTCAAAAATAAATAAAAACGTTAAAAAAAAAATTTTAAAAAGATCACATACAAGGAAACAAAATTTGTTTCAAACCAGGCAAGGACAATGGGACACAAAGTCTCATGCGTAACACTACCCAACCCAGCACAGGCAGAGTCTGAGCCAACCACAGAGGTCATCAGCTCCCACTTCCAGAAACCAGGTGAGCCCTGGGGAGCTTGGAGGATGTGGTCTCTCGAGGGGTGTGAGGTTGGGGGCTTACATACATACAGCCATTCCAGAAGGGAATCCCAGTCCTAGGGGGCATCTGGGAAGCAAGGGGTGCAGGTCTCAGAAGGAACCATGATGCGACTGGTCCTTTTCAAATACAACAGTGATGGGATCCTGGTAACTGCTGAAGTGTTGCCCACAGCATCCTGGAAGTCATGTCGCTTACCCTCTCATCAGCCTTTTCCACTGCTCTCTTCCAAACACACATGGAGAACAAGTCTTACAGAGAGCCTCACTGGTTACATGAGACACTAAAATTAGTACAGTGATTCAGATTAATTTAGCTCAGCATTTCTGTGCTGGGGGCCAAAGGGCTTAGTGATGACAGTTTCTTTTATTATCTCTAGTCATTTTAAAACAGATGACTTGTTTTTTTTGGTTTTTGGGTTTTGTTGCTGTTGTTGTTTTTGCTCATTTGTCTCCACCCCCAACCTCTCCACTAACTCCCCCACCCCTCAAAGACAAGACATCAGTCTGATGGAGGCAACTGCTGGAGAAGCTTTGGGTAGCGCAGCAGGGCGATCGCAACTGATAATCAATGTCGCCTGAGAAGAATAAAGAGACTCCTGGATTATATTATAGTTAAGATTAATGACTTCTTGCAATTCCTAGTTTGAAGACGAGGGTAAGGGAATGGAATCATTTCATGAGGTAGATGTATCTGCTCCCTGAACCACATAAAGACAGACTTTGCATTTAGGTTAGATCCCACTGTATTATGTGGCGGTGGTTTCTGCTTTCCTTTTTAGGAAACTGGTTCCGAGATGCAAAGTCTCAACCGTGACTCTGCTGTTGACAACCCGTGGGACGCTGAACAAAGCCATTAGTTCCTCAGACACGAATGTTTACCTAAAATGGAGCCAGAAATGTTGATGACCCAGCCCCTCTGCCCTATCCTTTCCCCCATGAACAAACTTTCCTTGAGAGCTGCGAGTGAAAACAATTATGAAGCGTTTTGAGGAGGACAATTCTCCTTGGTGCTTCTAGCCCATTTCATCAGCAGCACGTGAAACTCTAGTATTTATATGTAATGGGTGCCACCTTGGACGCTGGCTCATCTGAACACCAGGCACAAGCCAGTCAGTCTTGAAAATGGGTATAAAAAGGTTTCTCCCTATACTCTCGTTTTAGCAAAAATCCCCCCAAGTTAAATATAGTGTGACTACAGGAATCCTATCACTTTTGCCTGCTTGATTGGAACTGCTACTTGCCTTGAGGGGAAAAGTAGGTGGCTATTTGTCAGGCTTTTTCCCAACATCACACAACGTAGCATATGACATGAGGCTGTGCCTCCCCGGCTTCCGCTAATACTGACTTTATGCTAATTCAAATGGAAAAGTGACGAAAATCGCAGGTACTTTGTTAGGTCCCATAGCTGTGCCCTCAGAGTTGAGGAAACTCATTCGACCTTGATGTTGTTCTCTCCCTCGGCCCCCAGTGCCCAGCCATCACCCAACGGAGTTGAACTTGCCTCCTACATGCTTTCCAAGAACGGTCTCTCTCTCTGTCCACCGTCACCATCATCACCCTGAGTCACCTTCCTCGTGCACTATACCACAGTCCTCAGTGACACCATCTGTTTCACCTAAGTCCCCCCAAAATAAATGTCATAACTATGTCACATCATAACAACATATATTCACAGCATGTGGCATTTCCTCAAGGGGGCTCATCATAAGAAGACCAGTGCCTCCTCATCCTGGTTCGTGGTCCCCAAAGTTTTTAGAGGGGCCGAAAACGTATGCCTGTATACTTGGCTCAAGATCATCCTGGACCCCTTCTGGTCTGTGATGTTAAATGTGAACATTTATCTTGCTTTTTTTTTTTGTAAGGTTTTTAAAAAAGTCTTTGTTTTGAGGGGGGAAGGGGCAGGGAGAGAGAGAATCTCCAAGCAGGCTCCACACTGTCAGCAGAGAGTCCAATGCGGGGCTCAAAGAAACCAACTGTGAGATCATGACCTGAGCCGAACTCAAGTCAGATGCTTAACTGACTGAGCCACCCAGGTGCCACCCCCGCAAGAGTTCACATTTAAACTCAGTGTTTCTAGAACAAGAAACAATGGGCCAGAAGGCACTGACACCTATTTCTGTTCATTCCTCGAGTAGAAGGGGAATCCAAGCGGGAAAACGAAGATACCCAAATGTGAGCACTGAGCAGGAACTAAGAAAAGCCCTAGGTACTCACTTGGGCCCTATCATCACTATCCATCATCAGTTCAACTTTGTTTCCATTTAAGAGCTCAGGTGTTTTTTGTTGTCGTTGTTCTTGTTGTTTAAAGGACGCACTATGTGCAAAATTCTGCATGTAACCAAACTATACAAGGACAGTGAGCCTATATCCATCTACTGTATCAGGCAGGGCCCAACTTTCTTTTTCCAAGACAGAAGGAACTAAAAACAAAAATAATATAAAAACAGGGAGGGGGACAAAACAAAAGAGACTCAAAAATATGGAGAACAAACTGAGTTTGAAGGGGGGATGGGCTAAATGGGTAAAAGGCATTAAGGAATCTACTGAAATCATTGCTTCACTATATACTAATTTGGAAGTAAATTTTAACAAATAAAAAATAAAGTTAAATCAAAAGAAAAAAAGGCAGAAGGAACTAGAAGTGAAGAAATGTTTCAACAAGTTTCAAGCTAGAGCAACAATTCCAAGTTCAAGAAGGTGTTCTTGGACATTGCATTAACATCTATATTTGTGGGACAGTAAAATGAAAATTTAGATACTTGTAGGTCTAAAAAAAAAAAACTTAAGGAATTTAAGGATATCAATTAATGCTGATACCGACATTTATTTTGTTTTCATGTCCTTTCAAAAGAAACCATGCATAAAGTGTTTAGACAATCCTCTCAAGATCTATGAAAATGTCAACAAGGTCACAAATTCTGTTCATTCCAATAGTGAGAATGAAGTTAAGAGAGTGAAATTTATATTAAGGGAAAGACTCATTCTGGAAGAACACTTGAATAAAGCAGAGTATTTTGTTTTGTTTTTTTTTTAACGTTTATTCATTTTGGAGAGACAAAGAGACAGAGCACGAGTGGGGAAAGGCCAGAAACAAAGGGAGACACAGAATCCGAAGCAGGCTCCAGGCTCTGAGCTGTCAGCACAGAGCCCGATGTGGGGCTCGAACTCATCAACAATGAGATCATGACCTGAGCTGAAGTCGGATGCTTAACCGACTGAGCCACCCAGGTGCCCCAATGAAGCATAGTTTTGCTTTAACCTATGCACATTATTCTGAATGAGTATGAATAACCAAAGTTTTAATGTTTGCTCTGTTCTTTTTTTTTTTTAACACTTATTTTTATTGTTTTGAGAGAGAGACAGAGATTGACAGAGCACGTGCAGGGGAGGAAGAAAGAGAGAAAGAGGGAGACACAGAATCTAAAACAGGCTCCAGGCTCTAAGCTGTCAGCAGAGAGCCCAATGTGGGGCTCAAACCCACGAACCGTGAGATCATGACCTGAGCCAAAGTCAGATGCTCAACGGACTGAGCCAGCCAGGTGCCCCATGCTCTGTTCTAAGGAAGTCAAACCAATAACCGTGTGGAAGTGGAGGAAATACATGTAAAACACACACACACACACACACACACACACACACACACACACACACACACACAGGATACTTGGTGGGAATTGAAGTAAAATTTTCAAGTAGAAAACTCTCCAAACTATACCAAGTGTATATCTGGCATATTGGTTTTAGAAAGGTAGCTCCAGCTTTGCTGAAAATGAGTGTAAGACAGCACAGTCATATTGGAAAACACTCTGGCAATATTGAAATAAAGCTGATGATGTGTAAATCCTATGACTCAGCAATATCACACTAGGAAATTACCCCACTGAAATCCCAGTGCCCCAGGAGACAAGTCCAAGGGCATTCACTGTAGCACTGTTTGTAATAGTAAATAATGAGAAATAATGGAAATACCCTTTATCAGAAAAACAAACTGTGCTTTAATTACCCAATAAAATAGTACAAAACACTTAAAGGAAATGAATTAGATACGTTTGCATTCAGATCTAGTTGATATGGATAAATATCAAAAACAGAGAGTTGAGGGGCACCTGGGTGGCTCAGTCAGTTGAGTGCCCAAGTCTTGAGTTTGGATCAGGTCATGATCCCAGGGATTGTAGGATCAAGTCCTGCATCGGGTTCTGCACTGGGCATTGACCCTGCTTTAGAGTCTCTCTGAGTCTCTCTCTCTGAGTCTGTCTGTCTCTCTGTCTCTCTGTCTCTCTCTAATAAAAATACAGAGGCACCTGGGTGGCTCAGTTGGCTAAGTGTCTGACTTCAACTCAGGTCATGATCTTGCAGTTCATGAGTTCGAGCCCCACATGGGGCTCTGTGCTGATAGCTCAGAGCCTGGAGCCTGCTTTGGATTCTGTGTCTCCCTCTCTCTCTCTCTGTTCCTCCCCTGCTCCCACTCTGTCTCTCTTTCTCATAAATAAATATAAGATAAAAAACAGTAACAAAGAAAGATTGAGGAAAAACAGGCTGCAGATTGATACACATGATACTGTTTGTTAACATTTCAAAATATACAACACTCAGCATACTTTATGAAAGCATATACTGTAATATACAAGTAGTGAGAGCTAAAGAATACATACAGTAAAATTCTGAAAAGGTTCACCGGAGGGGTTCCTGATAACTTTATGAGAGCACTGGCCTTGGGGAAAAAGGAATGGAGGTAAAATAAGGGGAATTTACCTGAAAAGTTTCATTTTTCTTAAAAAAAAAATCTGAAGCCAATATGGCAAAATCTTAACACTTACTTTTTTGCTGGCCCACATACTGGCATTTCTATATTATACTTTACGCTTTTCTGATTCTTTTCCAAAAAATCAGAGAGAGAAAAATAAATGAAAACCTAGGCATTCATTGCTTTGTAGTTGGGTGTTTGCATGTGTTGTTAAAATAGAGAAGCTGACTATATTACCCAAGGTTAAAACGTTATCTGTGTTATCTTCCTAGGAAAATGTTTGGAGTATGTACGACTATGTCAACAGCCCCTGATTTCTTCTGTGATCCTTGGTGTTGCTATTTTAAAACCATTATTTTTGGTCTGTGCTTTCTCTTTTCTCTTTTATCAATGTGACTGGAGAGATAAGCAAGGGTGAACGCTAATTCTTACCTTTTTAAGGGGATTTTTGCAGTTTTCAGTCCAGTAATATTTACTGGGATGCCACACATGGTGGAAAGAATGACCATACGTTCTTGCTTATTACAAACCACACATGACATCAAATGAAAACCACCGTGTGAAAGGTGTGTATTTATTTCAATCCTGGATACCAGGAAGCACCACGGTCTCCCATGACTTTAGGGTCCTAGAAGAAGAGTCTACTTTAAATTTTTTTTTTTAACGTTTATTTATTTTTGAGACAGAGAGAGACACAGCATGAACGGGGTAGGGGCAGAGAGAGAGGGAGACACAGAATCGGAAGCAGGCTCCAGGCTCCGAGCCATCAGCCCAGAGCCCGACGCGGGGCTCGAACTCACGGACTGCGAGATCGTGACCTGAGCCGAAATCGGACGCCCAACCGACTGAGCCACCCAGGCGCCCCAAGAAGAGTCTACTTTAAAGGACAACAAGAGCAATAAAAAATACATCCACGTTCATGATCTCCCGGTTCGTGAGTTCAAGCTGACAGCACAGAGCCTGCTTGGAATTTCTGCACCACCCCCCCCGTCCCTCCCCCACTCGTGCTCTATCAAAACACATAAATAAGCTTAAAAAATTTAAAAAAAAATCCACCCAGGTTGTGTTATACATCCTAATCCTGAGTGGTTTGTCCACGGCTCTGTCATTTACGAGTGTTGCCAATTTACATTTAATGATAATCATCATCATAGAAACAATGTAAGGAAGCAAGTAAGTTGGGCTCATTTTTAATTTATAAAAAGCAGTAAAACCTCCTTCTGAATGACAGTAATTCGTACATATCGGTGGCTCTGAGCCATCAGTTTCTCTGAAGCAAGCGTTGCAAACCTAGCAGGCTCTTGGGCTGGACTTGGGCACGTGGCCAACTTGGTTTTTCTTCCACCGTGTTTTAAAAACTTGGAAATTTCCAACTGTTCTCAAAAAGTAAAATCAGAAGGTGAGTCCCCACTCTCTGGCAACAATCCACTGAGGCGGAGAAAAGATCACCCCCTTTAGGCCAGCCCTGTGGTTCTGCACCACTCCCTATTGTCTTACATGCTCCCAACTTCAGTAATTTACTTATCAGCTTGGCCTCATGAAGCATTTCAGTCTGTAATCCCAGCCCTAAAGGAATTATTGGTACGACTAAAAATCAGTCTGTGACAGCTGGGGGCACACTGAAGGAAACCCTTTTCAACTGATAACCTGGAAACACGGCAAACATTCATTACGCCTGTGCTGCCCAGAAGCCCATCTGATTGCGATCCAAAGCGATCTGTGCTGTAGTTTCCCAGGGAGTGAGAGAGCTGGGTTCATTTCTTTCATTTTTACCAGCAGAGGCTTTCAATGATCTTTTTAACCAAAGGACCCCCTTGAAGTCAAAGAAGTTATAAAAGTAATTTCACTATAAAAACAGATAAAAAGAAAGTCCGCCAGAAAGCACCCAGCCAGCTCACCTAACCTCACCTCTGCTCTTGGAGGCGGCTGCTGGGACATCACCAAGGGCTCGCAGTGAACGGGGGGGACCTATCTGTAAAAACACCACAGGCAGAGCACTTTCTCCGGTGGACAGACCTCCGTGAAGATTTCGGTCGCCCATTCTTCTGCTAGGACGCTGAGTACCTTGGCTAAATTTAAAGCCCAGGAGAATCAGATTTGGAAGGGACCTCAGAGACCATCTGTTCCAAACTGATCAGGTTTGACCTAAGAAAATGGGGGCTCCAGGGGTGCCTGGGTGGCTCAGTGGGTTGAGTGGCCGACTTCGGCTCAGGTCATGATCTCGCGGTCTGTGAGTTCGAGCCCCGCGTCGGGCTCTGTGCTGACAGCTCAGAGCCTGGAGCCTGTTTCACATTCTGTGTCTCCCTCTCTCTGACCCTCCCCCGTTCATGCTCTGTCTCTCTCTGTCTCAAAAATAAATAAACGTTAAAAAAAAAAAAATTAAAAAAAAAAAAAGAAAAGAAAATGGGGGCTCCAAAAGTTAGTGGCTTAGACAAAGCGAGACTACTAGTCAGTGGCAAATGGAGGTCTCATCTCCAGGCCTTCTTCCAGCCTCCACACCTCTGCTCTCCCACTGGGAGATGCCATGCCTGGGTCACCTCATCCACCGTTCCAAGTACCCTGAAAAGAGCCAGTGACTGCAGACCAAAGGACCATGCATTATAACAGCATAAATACTAATCTGTTCCTTCCAGAACCTGGGTCCTTGAACTCTGGCATGGAAAGAAAAAAAAAAAAAAGATCCCAAGGTTTTATAGGAAAACAATTAGCCAATTTTCAGTGAGCAGGGAGACATCTCTGGCCCCCCTCTTTCATTTCCCTGTGCCCAGGCCCCAGACACCAGCATTTGGTTGAGCGCTGAAATGCCAGCCACTTTCAGTCTTTACCGGGTGGCTGACGTGACGGAGCATATTTTATGCCCAAACGTCTAACACAGGGCCTGGCACGTGCCCTGAGGAGGACCTCAAAACACGCTGCAATGAACTGAAATGAATTTTCACAATAATTCTGTCGCTTCCTAAAGATCTTAGCTTTTACTCGAAGCCTGAGGGAAAAAAAATCACCGCTAAATGCAATTAAACTCCATTCCAAACACTATCCACCAGGGCTTTTTAAAAGAAAATATTACATCCTCCTTGAACCTAACTTCTTCCAATTCTACGAGATGCAAAGACAAATTGCACGTGATTATTAAAATGTAATCAACAGCTGTTACAACAAGAGCCAAGAAGTGGTCTCTGGGGGGTTTTTGGTTTAGATCTGAAAACCTAAGCACACGGAGGACGCAGGGAAGAAGAGCTACAAAGATAGTTTCTCTTGTGGTGCCTGAGTGGCTCAGTTGGTTGAGCGTCCGACTTCAGCTCAGGTCACGATCTCACGGTCTTTGAGTTTGAGCCCTGCGTCGGGTTCTGTGCTGACAGCTCAGAGCCTGGAAGCTCTTTCGGATTCTGTGCCTCCCTTGCTCTGTGCCCCTCCTCCCGTTCATGCTCTGTCTCTGTCTCAAAAATAAATACACATAAAAAAAAAAGATGGTTTCTCTTATCTTCTCTGCCTGTTCTCCACAGTGCCTTCATCTGGCCCCCTCTTTCTGTAAAATTCAGAAAAGCAAGGTTTCAATAAGCAAGTGTATTAGGGATTTAGGAACCTCAATTGAAAAAATATATTGTTTGCCAAGATGCATAATAACGTTTTACTGTGGGATTCCTCTGGGTCAGGAGGGACAGGGAGCAAATATTTTGTGGCTCAGGGAGAGCTAACACAACTAATGCCACAAAGAATAATTCTTCACTGTTTTGACCGTGAACACTTACAAACCAGAATACCTCTGCTGCTAAATCAAAACTCTTACTTTCAACAGTATGGTTGTTAGGGAGACTTTCTTAAGTATTACCAGGGAAAACATGCCACAGGAGTCACTCTGGTTAAGACAACTGGGGAAGGCATGTGGAGTTGTAAGCCTGGCTCCCCCTTGAGTAACCAAGTGACGTTAGACAGTGACTTAACCTCTTGAAGACGCTGAGACCTTCTTTGAAAAAATGGTGCTTATGATAGTCCCTACGTCAAAGGGCTAATATATAAGGGCACCTGGGTGGCTCAGTTGGCTAAGTGTCTGACTCTTGGTTTCACCTCATATTACGATCCCACAATTTGTGGGATCAAGTCCCACGTCAGGCTGACATCAAGAAGCCTGCGTGGGATTCTCTTGTTCTCTGCCCCTCCCCCATGCACGCTCATGCTGTCTCTCAAAATAAATAAATAAACTTAAAAAAAATACAGGCGAATATAAAAATCAAATGGGCCGGTGTATGTGAAGTTCTTAAACCAGAGCTGGGCACTCAGTATAAGAACATCTGCTATCCTTAGGCCATCACTACAATTAATTAAGAAACCTCAGCTGAAACATAACCAACCAACCAACCAACCAACCAGATGGTGGCCCCTGACCAAAACATAGTATGTATAATGTAAGCAGACTCATTGCTGCTAGGGTTGACCAGCCTGTAAGCTCACGGGGGGCAGGAATACACTGTAATTGCTTTTTAAATTTACCCACAGGCACCTTATGCGAGTCTTTACACAGACCAGGAAATCAACTTCTGCTGAAAGACAGAAAGAGAGAAGAAACGGATCTGAAACGACACAAGCAAGGTGTATGAATAAAACAGATATTCTACGGGCTCCTGGGTGGCTCAGTTGGTTAAGCGTCCGACTTCAGCTCAGGCCACGATCTGACGGTTCGTGGGTTTGAGCCCTGCATCAGGCTGTGTGCGGACAGATGGGGGCCTGGAGCCTACTTTGCATTCTGTGCCTCCCTCTCTCGACTCCTCCCCTGCTCATGCGGGCGCGCGGGCTCTCCCTCTCTCTCTCAAAAATAAACAGACATTAAAAAATTAATTTTAAAAACCCAGAATAGATATTCTAGTTTTATCTCCCAGATGAGCCTATTAAATGATAAAACAAAGTATTTTAAAGTGCTGGATGGATGAGAACACCACACAGAAAACGCTAAGGAAGTACCTCTTCAGTGCTAAATTTCCCATCTCCTAAGCTTACTCAGCCTTCGGTTTTAATGCAGGGTTACAAAAATGTCATCCCAAAGACACAGGTACCTCACCGCCTTCAGAACATACCTGGAGCCTATTTATAATGAACAGGCAGTCCTTGCATGCATTTTAATTAACTGTGGCTTCGAGACCCCAAAACCCCCTCATTGAACATCACCTACTACGTAGCACTGCTTGACCTCTGAAGTCAGTGACATTATTTGGCCAGGGGAGGCCCCAGTGTAGCGAGTGCCTTGTTCCTCTGCGAACACTGAACACAATCAAGGTAGGCGAGCCATCTGAGCAATCAAGCATACTGGATAAGGAGCAGGGGACATGTACGGATGGCAGCCTAGAGCATCAGATCGATAGGGAGCTCTGTGAGTCAGGGCTTTGGGCCACTGCCTCCCAGTCTCGAGAAGAAGACAGCAGGAACCCCGGCACTGTGGGCTCCCGACCTCTTTGAGCGTAGATTTTTAAATCAAGCTAGATCAAAGCTTGAGAAAAGAGGCCACTGAGCAATGCTTTAAACACAAAGAGAGTATCGGGGCACCTGGGTGGCTCAGTCGGTTGAGCAACCGACTTCGGCTCAGGTCATGATCTCACAGCTCATGAGTTTGAGCCCCACGTCGGGCTCTGTGCTGATGGCTCGGAGCCTGGAGCCTGCTTCGGATTCTGGGTCTCCCTCTCTCTCTGGCCCTAACCCACTCGCACTCTGTCTGTCTCTCTCAAATGTAAATAAACATTTAAAAATTTTTTTAAAAAATGAGGAGCGAATCTGCATCCTCCTTAACACAAAGAAGGAACAACAGTGAATGACTGCATTATACACATCTGTATGGTACTTTAGTTTATAACATACTGTCCTAAGCTTATTTGATCCTCATAACGGACCTCACAGGTGGGATGGACCATTACTCCGTTTTACAGACGAGAAACCTTGGGCTAACAAGGGTTAAAGGACTTGCCCCAAGACATGCAATCTATACTAACAAGTGACCAGGACAAATGCCCCCTGAGTCACAGGCCAGCCACTCCATTATGGCTTTTTTCCATCATCTCCCGTTTGTTTTATCAGGGAGAAATGGAAAGCGGTTTCTTTAAAAGCATCAGAAATTCTCCGAGTGAGGCTCATAAAAATGTACATAACAATTAATAATGTCATGTGTGAAACAAACCCCTATTTTCAGAGCAAATGCCCTTTTACTGAGAATTACTTAATCTGTTAGTAAAACTGACACAAAGCCACCATGCAATTCAGGAGAGATACAACTCCCCAGTTCTGTGAAAACTCACTCTCCTTCCAGGGGTAATAATGACCCGGTGGGCGGGTGGGGCGGGGGGGACACCCGACTTTAGCTCATGTCATGATGTTGCTGTTACTGAGCTAGAGACCCGCGCTGGGCTCTGTGCTGAAAGCTCAGAGCCTGGAGCCTGTTTTGGATTCTGTGTCTCCCTCTCTCATTCTCTCTCTCTACCCCTCCCCCGCTCATGCTCTGCCTCTCTCTTTCTCAAAAATAAACATTACAAAAAATTTTTAAAAAAATGATGACACAGAACATCAAAAAACTGGGTGAGACTGAAGTCTACAGATGAAGAAGCCTATTTTAGAAGGAAAGATTCTTGATTCAAGCACAAAGCGGCTCGTGTGCCCGTATCTACTCGTGTTCAGTTTTTCAGCTTTTACCTCAAATATCTAACTACAGGTTTCTCGTGTCGACAATTTCTCCTTCCTCCTTCCAGCAGAATGAACTTACTGCGCTGTTATTTCTAAAAGGCAAACCCTTTGCTCTCCCTTTGGTTTGGCCTATTTTGGAATGTCTGGAATGCCAAGATTTTAAGACGAGGCTTCAAAGGTCAAGTAATAAACGCCCCATAAAATAAATGAGTAATGGTTATATACACCGTTGTTGTATTTTCAGTAATGCTGATATAAAGCTATATACTGTACTCTGTCAATTCCCATTCATCAAGTTCCAGAAATATTAGAAAATCATTAGAGGTTTATGTGGAGCTTGCAGATAATACTAACATATACGTCAAGACTGAAATATGGTAATCAGAAAAACAGTTGAAAAGTGTCAACAAACTGTAAAACACCCGTGGTGGTGTTCGTGAAGCCTGCAGCAGAGAGCTGGCCACGTGAAGCAACACAAATGGATATTTTGGTCACACTGCGGGCCAGCCGCTGCTAAGTGGCGGGCTGGAAGAAGACAATGGGCAGTTGGGAAGATTCCCGCCCGGAGACCCAAGAACTCCCGGGAGCCGAGCGGTAGGGCACTGGGTGAATCCCACTTATCTCCAAGGACAGCGGCGGCCGTCGATAGGAGGCCTGCCATCCATCAATCTGGAGTCTTCTTCAGACATCCCCTGTCTGTTGATCAGAGGAAGACTTTGGGGGAATCAGGCTTCCATTATCAGGACTCTGTCTGTGATCTGAACAAGCCACTGAACCTTTAACTTTTCACTTGGCAGCACGGTCTACGCTGGAAAGTCCTGACAGTTCATTCATTTTGCTCCATCCTGGAGCCAGCCCATGTCTGACTGGTGAGACCCGCCCTCTTTGATGTTGTACTCTTTGGAGAGCGCCCTGCTGTGAAAAAAATTTTCTCCGTCCAAATTAAAGAGAAATAGTTCTGCATCCAGCTGTTAGCTATGACACGTCTGCCATTTTTCAGGGCACTGGCTTGGTGCCATCCACGGGCTCTGCTGCAATCCTGTCTTTCTCCCTCTCCTCCGTCACAGCAATAATATCCATAGCACACAGCTGTCTCCAGTGCCCATACGACATCAACGTTAGGAAGGAAAAGACGGTTAATCCTCCAGTGCCGAGGACAGCCTTGGAAATATTTTCGTGCAGCAATTTCTTTTCTTCCTACCCCCGACCCTTTTTTAAGAAGTATCAGCATGATGGGGCGCCTGGGTGGCTCAGCTGGCTTAGCACCTGACTTCGGCTCAGGTCATAATCTCATCGTTCGTGGGTTCAAGCCCCGCGTCGGGCTCTGGGCTGACAGCTCAGAGGCTGGAGCCTGCTTCCGATTCTGTGTCTCCCTCTCTCTCTGCCCCTGCCCCGCTCACACTTTGTCCCTCTCTCAAAAATAAACATTAAAAAAATTTTTTTAAAGTATCAGCACGAATGTCTCTGACGAACTGTCACAATCTACCCATTTAAAAACTGCCTCAATTCAGTTTAAAAAATTTTTTTCTTCTGATGTTTATCTTTGAGAGAGAGACAGACAGACAGAGCATGAGTGGGGTAGACGCAGAGAGGGAGACAGCGGGTCCAAAGCAGTCTCTAGGCTCCAAGCTGTCTACACAGAGCCCCACATGGGGCTCGAACTCACAGACTGCAAGATCATGACCTGAGCTGAAGTTGGGGGCTCAACCCAATGAGCCACCCAGGTGCCCCTAAAAACCCAGTTTTAATCAAAGCCACCAATAAGAAGCCCTGACCTCCACTAAATATGTTTACAAATGAAGTAAATTTGGAGCCTGTGAAAACCTGCTTCATATGTACAGAGCCCACATTTTAAAAATGGATATTTGTTCATCAGAGAGAACTCTGTAAATGAAGGAAAATGCTCCTGAAAGCTCGAATAAACATTTAGATCTAAGCAATCAAGAAAGCCTGTATCTTCTCCTAGTTATTAAGTGCCAGCGGGGGGTTATACAGACTGCTGCCATGAACTGTGCGTGCTATAAACAAAGGGCAGGACACGTTATCACCATGCTTTTCTCCGTATACTGAAATGAATGGGTAACACAGCACACTTCCCCGCTCTACCCTCTCTTTCCTGCTCTTCTCTCTCATTTTCATTTTGCTGAGATGGAAAGGGATCGGCAGCACTGGACCTCAGTGCCCAGCGTCAGAGTCCTGCTGTGCACCCGTGTGACTCATCTCAGACCCCAGCTGGGACACATGCTCAGTTACTCGTCCTCCTTTCTCACATAACTGAAAGGTGGATTTCGAGAAAGATATAAACAACCACAACAATGTGCTACATGTGAGAAAGGATCAGTGTTAAAAAAGGGCAAGGAAATAGGAAAGAGGAACTTTAAAATTTTTTTTAACATTTATTTATTTTTGAGAGAGAGAGAGAGAGAGAGAGAGAGAGAGAGCGTGAGCAGGGGAGGGACAAAGAGAGAGGGAGGAATAGAATCCGAAGCAGGCTCCAGGCTCTGAGCTGTCAGCACAGAGCCCGACGCAGGGCTCGAACCCATGAACCCTGAGATCATGATCTGAGCTGAAGTCAGATGCTTAACCGACTGAGCCACCCAGGTGCCCCAATGAAGCATAGTTTTGCTTTAACCTATGCCCATTATTCTGAATGAGTATGAATAACCAAAGTTTTAATGTTTGCTCTGTTTTTTTAATGTCTCTTTTTATTTTTTTGAGAGAGAGAGAGAGAGAGAGAGAGAGAGAGAGAGAGAGAGACTGAGACTGACAGAGCACGTACAGGGGAGAAACAGAGAGAGAGAGAGGGAGACACAGAGTCTAAAGCAGGCTCCAGGCTCTGAGCTGTCAGCAGAGAGCCCAACACGGGGCTCGAACCCATGAACCATGAGATCATGACCTGAGCCGAAGTCGGACGCTTAACTGGCTGAGCCACCCAAGCGCCCCGGAAAGAGGAACTTTATGTTGTTAAAATAATCCCAGAAATACTATCAGTGTGATCTGAAGGAGCTATGGTTCATGCAGTGGGTCTTAAGGAGTAGTATTCAACCCTTACTGGAGTAGAAATTTCTGGTTTATAAATTCTACTGAGTATGACACCATACAGGCCTTGGTGAAAACCATTACTAATTTTACAGCTCAGCATGGTAGCTACTGAAGAGTATGATTTCCAAGAAGCAGCTTGGACCAGAGCCTAGGCGCAAACGGCGACGTTAGCAATCACATTAAATACTTACAAGGTACTAAGTAGGGAATGTTTGTAGAGGGAATGTCCCTGGGAGAAAACCTACTTCCATGTATGCGTAGTCCCAACGCACACCAGGCCCTAGAGCTCACCTGCTTTTTTTAGTCAAGAGCTTTCTGAAGGCACTGAATGTTTGTCCCAATGACGTAATGGTTTCCTATGGTTTTACTTCTTTTCAGAGCAGTCTACGGCTTTATTTCTTCACTGAAATGTGTCACTCCTTAAATTATTATGTTTTCCCAAGTCTACGACATTCTTTTCCTCACCACACCAATAAAGTGTGATTGTCAGACACACTTTATTAAGGGGAAAATGACCATGCGGCCAGAGCAAAAGACATATTTTCAGACCTTAGATGATTTAGGAGACTACGTCAAATCAAGACAGTGCTGAGCAACACATTCAACTTAGACCATCTTACCCTGGATCAGAGGACAATGGCAGAGATGGAGCCAATATCCAGAGTCAGAGTACTCGAGAGTATAAAGTGTGGGAGTATAAAGACCACAAGCGGCCCAGACCAAGCCTGGCCCCCCAGGTTGGGCCCTTAGACAGCTGTCTTCCAAAGATAACTGCTCGCAGGAAAACAAAACAACAACAACAAAAAAAACGAATGAAATCTAAGTCTGTCCCAGAGCAAGAGACGGACTCATCCCTGGGAGAGGGAAGGGTCTGGCGTTCTCAGAACCATCTGTCTGGAAGGAATGAATGAATACAGTGGTTTGCCACAGTGCTCCTTCCCATCAGTATCCAGGAGATGAGGCACCCAGGACAGAAGGCAATGTAATAATGAGCCTCAAATGTGGGCGCCTGATCTCCCAGACAGAGCTGTTTCAACATTTAGTATGCAGCTGCCATGTGCCAGCCACCATGCTCGGTGCAGGGCAGGAAAAACTTAAGGCCCGGTCCCCACCCCTCAAGGAATTTACAGTTCAACAGGAGACATACACGCAAAAAGCAAATCGGAAGACATTTATTCTGGCACCACAATCTGTAGATCTCGCCACATAACCATGGGACATTTTATGTCCATAAAATGGGGTTCCTACGGGGAGGAAGGGTAATCCATTACTATTTTGCAAAAAAAAAAGGAGTTCAAAGTAGTTATTTAACCAAATTCTGGACGGGTGAAGGCAGCCTTGAACAAACATCTGATTAAAATCTGCCAGACTCTGACCTCAATGAAGGCAGAGACGAACTCTGTCATATTTGCCACAGTATTCCTAGTGATTAACGCAGAGCCTGGCATACCATAGTGCCTGGTGTTCAACAAATATCAGTTGGTGGGTTGGCTGGCTAGCTGGTTGGACGGCTGGATGGAGATATGGGCGGAGGTGTGGGTGGAGGTGTGCACGCAAGTGTGGACGGAGGTGTGGACAGAGGTACGGATAGAGGTGTGGATACATGTAAGGACAGAGGTGTGGACCATTTTGTGGATGGGTATGTAGACAAACCCACAGTCAGAAGGATATAGATCAAAGGATAGGATGCCTTCTAGGTAACTAAGTTTTAAGTGCTGGACCACGTCTATCTGTTCTTTGGGAAGACCCACATAGCAAAAGCAGAGTTGAACCCAACTATGACAATTTTAAAAGATGCAACGTAGGCTGAAAGTGTGTGTTTTGCCTCACTGGCCAAAATTAACATTTCTCTTAAAAACGCCCAACAGGGGCGCCTGGGTGGCTCAGTCAGTGAAGCATCCAACTCTTGATTTCAGCTCAGGTCATGATGTCACAGTTTGTGGGAGTGAGCCCCATTTTGGGCTCTGTGCTGACAGTATGGAACCTGCTTAGGATTCTTTCTCCTTCTCTCTCTGCCCCTTTTACAGGGCTCTCTCCCTCAAAAAGGAAGGGGGGGGGAAGAAAGGGAGAAAACAGACAATAGAATACAATAGCCCAACAGTCTCTGCAGAGGGGAGGCCGCCTGGATGGAGACTTCTATCAAGGGCACGGCCAGAGGCTACCAGAGCCGGGCATACCTGCCTCTCTGCAAATGTGGGTTCTTCCTCCCACCCCAACCCCCATATCTGGCCCCTGCTGAGGGCTGTCACTATCCCCATTCTTCCCTCAAGGTAACTGTGGCTCTCCCTCCAACAGGTATCAAGCCCTCCCTTCCAGGCCCAGGGCTCCCCTCACTAGGATCCTGGGAGCTGTGAACCTAGGTCAAAGTATTACTCCAGAAAGAATATGTGCATTTTGAGCTTTATCTCCAAGTGATCCTTCAAAGAGGTGTGCCCTCTTAAAGGAATTTCAAATACCCTAACGAGGGCCGAAGTCATCTGGGTGGGGGGGGGGGCACAGATACCCCTTCCTGACACCGTTCCCCTGTCACACTTAGTCCAAAGTGTGTCCTCTTAGAGATGCAGGGCAAGGGGGCTGACTGTACAGCTGGAGCCCCAGTACAAGAGCTCAGGCATCTAAAGAAGCTCACAGGAGGGGTGCCTGGGTGGATCAGTCAGCGGAGCATCTGACTCTTGGTTTTGGTTCAGGTCATGATCTCACGGTTTCAGTTTTGTGAGACGGAGCCCCGCGTTGGGCTCTGCGCTGACATGCTTGGGATTCTCTCTCTCTCTCAAAAATAAATAAACTTCTTAAAAAAAAAAAAAAAAGGCAGCTCAGAGGAGACGGTAAGGAATTCTGGTGACAGGAACAACCCAGGACCTTCTGGAACAGGTTGCTACGGATCTTTCTCCAGGGGCTGCCAGCCAGGCCATTCCGCCTTACTTTCACCAAGAGCCTCAAATTTAGACCTTTGAAGTCACCTCCCAATGAGGTTATGGACACAATCACAGAAACAGACCAACAGGATAGAGAGGCCTCTTCTGCACACTCTAAATGCACGTCCTCTGTAGTCAGCCATAAATGGACACTTTTATAAAGCCTGTAGTTAACTTAGGAATAGTGCAATTCTATGTTTCTGGTATTAAAAGCACAAAGTTGTTGAAGGTAAACATTTAAAGTACACCACTGTTTTTGTAACCCCTGTTTTGGCATTTTTTTTCACTTTTCGATCCATCAAGGGCCTCAAGAAATGGAAGCGGCCAGGCCTCTCTGAACAGCGCTGGTGTGGACTTGTTAATAAAGCCCCTTTGATGCCATTGGGCCCAGAGACCCGCCAAGTGTGCAGCCGGGGACGGGACACAGAGTTTTCTCTCAAAGAGACAGCCCTGTGTTCTTGGAGAGGCAGTCCAGTCCACAAGGCATGCTTCCCCGGAAATCCAACCAAGAGATCCAGTAAACCTCAATGTCTGGGGCACCAGGTTTGCAAATCCTCTGGTGAGCAGAGGTATGACTAACGTCAACACCCGAAGAAAGCACCCGTCTAATTACCACATTGTGATAACCTGTATGCTTCCTCATTTTTAGACAAGACTTAGGATTTCCTTCTTTCCACAGGAAGCACCTGTGGGCAAAAGGAATGAATGTCGAGAGATCTCTCACAACGGGATCCTTAAAGAGGTTTCAGGTGAGGCTACCAACACCCAGAAGTCTCAGCAAGATGCTGGTTGTGTGTATGAATCATCTATTGGAAGAAGGCTCAGAGTTTTCAGGGATTCTCAAAGGGGTGTGTTTATACACACACACACACACACACACACACACACACACACACAACTACTGCCAAATTCCACACATTCAGTTAGGACAGTATGAATGGAGAGACGGAAATCAGAACACCAATAATAAATGAGCTAGAATTCTTGGGGTGTCCTATGTACTTTTGAGGAGGTTCTCTTCAGAGTCTGGTAGCTTTCTCAGTCTCTGAAGCACCAGACCTGACTTCTCATTTCCTTCCTTCCAGATCTACAGACTCTAGCCTTCCCATGGTCCTTTTACGGTACCTTCCTTTTGTCTTTGATTGCAGATGTGTTTTGATGTGTTGGTTGTGCTTAAACCTTGGATCACATTTTCAGGAGCACTAGAAGAGCAAGCTGGACTAGAGTCCTTAGGTTGGTTTAGCTCCTAAGACAGATATTTTTAGGGTAGAGATCATGTGAGTGGCCCAGATTACATCAGGCAGCTCAGCGTTTCAGCTCTGTGAACATTAAGCACTGCCTGTTGCTGGATTTAGTGAGTGAATAGTTATTAATACTCCAAAGCATTCCCTTCCGGCTTTGATCAAACCCTTTGATGCCGCCATTTTTTCCTACTCAGGAGAAAGTCTACGCTCACATTAAATCACTCCACCTGGTAGAACCACTTGCTTTGTAACCTGTAAAATTTTTACAAATGAAAGCACTGTTTATCTTCCTTTGGCTTATGCCTTTATATTTCCTAGGGGATTTGTTGTTGGGTGAGCTGCAGATCAGGAAGCCTGGGCTCTAATTCTAAGCCTGGCAGTACTAACTTTGTGCCCTAGGTCACACTTAACCTGACCCTCCACAGCCTCCACTGAGAAGCACGGACATTAAATTAGACGAAGACGCCCCAGCCCAACACATATGATCCTGTGAAATGACAACTATGTAAAAACGTGTCTTAAATATAAATACTTGGCAGCTGGAATCCAGCAGGATAAAAGCCATAATACAACCATTTTAAGCAGACATGAAAATATTTGGATGCCCCGGAGAGGGGCAGGATAACTTAACCCTAAGACCCAGGCTTTTTTATTACACCTGTGCAAATTTAGTTGCCATCTATAGTTTCCAACCGGCAGAATACAAGCAAGAATCAACTTTTCAATGGTTATGTTCTTTTAACTTCCACGGACTTGCAAGTGAATTCAATTCCACAAACGTGCAACGGATGCTCTTCGATTTTAGTGAAAAGGAGACCCAACAGGAGTGGAATCAGACAGTCTGGGTACGAATCTTGCATTCAGCAATCACGAGCCGTGTCATCCTGAGCAAAGCACTGATCTCATCTGTAAGACGGGAGATGTTCAGGTGACCTCCAAGGGTGTCCACGAGGATGAAGTGAGAAAATCCACATAAGTGCCTGACATGTAGTAAGTGCTCAGTAAACTGCAGCATTTTCACTGCTTTTTACTGGTGGGCTCAGGTTTTCCCTTCCACAACACATGTCCACTACTTCAATATTTCTGAAAAACTACACAAGAAAATGACAGCATTTTCAATCCCCAAGTGTGATGTGTTAATTAAGTGGAACTGGGCAGAGCAGGAATCAGGAGCCTCAGCTGGGTGATTTCAGGCACATTACTTAATTTCTGTTTCTCATGTGTAAAAAGAGAATAACCACCCCACAGGGTGTGTAAGGATTAAGGAAAATAAGGCATGTAAAGGGCTTAGGGTACTGCCTCACGATGAAACTACAAAGACAATTTCTAGAAAAATAAAATTTTTTCCCATAGCTCAGTGACCCCATTACCTTACATATTAAAAGCACCAAATTTTAACCCATTTTTAAAAGGCTCTATACAATTTTATTAACTTAAATACAGTTATCAATTAAAAATGTAAATGCCAAGGCATTCAATAATGTTTACAGTATTAATGGAGGCACAGGCCAACTTGAACATGAATTTCCAAATCATCTCAGTTTTAGCTCAATGGATCATATGGTATTTCTTTTTAAATTAAAATAAGAGCTTAAAGGGGGAAAATAACATTATTTCTATAACCTCAAAACAATCAGAATTGGATATGTATTTTACAGAAAATTTCTGTGCTTGGGGTATAATCACTCAAAAGTGAGTTATAAAACCAAGGAAGTATAATAACGAGAAGCCTCAGAAAAGTTATACTTTTCTCTACTTCGGCAGTAATACTTAATTTTCTATACTCACCCTTGTAATAACTCAGAATTAACTCCCTAAACTAAATGATTTCATTTTTTAAAAATGTTTTAACTCAGATTCTGAATTTCACTTTAAAAGGGGAGACATGTTGGGATGCCAGGGTGGCTCAGTTGGTTAAGCGTCTGCTCTTTTTCTTAAATTTTTTTTTAATGTTTTGTTTATATTTGAGAAAGAGACAGAGCATGAGTGGGGAAGGGGCAGAGAGAGACGGAGACAGAATCTGAAGTAGGCTCCAGGTTCTGAGCTGTCAGCATAGAGCCCGATGTGGGGCTTGAACTCATGAACCACGAGATCATGACCTGAGCCGAAGTCAGACGCTTAACCGACTGAGCCCCCCAGGCGTCCCAAGCATCTCCTCCTGATCTCCGCTCAGGGCATGATCTCACAGCTTCTGAGTTCAAGCCCCGCATCAAACTCTGCGCTGACAGTGTGGAGCCTACTTGGGATTCTGTCTCTCCTCTCTGCCCCTCCCCAGCTTGGGCTCTGTCTCTCTCTCAAAATAAATAAATAAAAATAATTTTTTTTAAAAAAAGGGAGGAGACATGTCTGATGAAGGAAGAGGCCTCCAAACAACTTTAGAAGCAATAATCCCCCAAATTAGAATTTCGTTAAAAAAAAGAACAACGTGTCCTCTCTTGATCACTAAGCTCTTTAGAAACCAAAGCTTAAGCAAGAGTAAACACGTATAACAATTCCACACACAAGAGGGAATGAACACAAAGACCGTCTCAATTCATGAAACCCATTTCTCAGACCACTGCTTTCATTCTGAAGCAAAACTATACAGCTTTACTAAGACATGTGCCGTTTTTTATTAGGTAAGAATTTTCTTTCTATAAACCATCTTGGCATTTCTTTCGCAATAAATTAAACACATGTCATATTCTAAATGCTATAATTAAAACCCAACGAGTATCTTTTTTCCCCTTAAAACGGAATAATTTTATCCTGCTAAGAAGCTGCATAAATCTTAGCTAGTTTGTACATTTTTGCTTTCAAGGATGTAATGTAACCATCAGAGCTGTTACATCATGTAAATAAATTTCAAAGATGGTATTAATATAAAAACTATATCACATAACCCTAAAAATTTAATATAGCTGCCATGGCAATAACCAGATCATTTTTCCAAACAAATATATATTCCATCATGTCATTTTGAACTTTTTCTGACCTTTTTACTTTTTTTTTTTTTTTAAAGGAAGAAAACTACAATTGAGACCAAATGTTTTGTGAAAGAAAATACAGGCAAGCCAATTTGGCCAGCACAGATAATTTCAGATTAAAGATGTTACAGTATCTTAGAACGTAGCCCATTTTTTTCATCAATCATCAATCACAGTAATTATGATATAATTATGATGTCACTTAGAAAGTCTTAGGAGCTTGCAACAGTGCTTAGAGTATTTTTAAAGGTTTAATATAAACTATGACTACCAATTACACAGTTCCTTTTTCTTAAAAAACATCAAATGCAGGGCTTAGTGCCGTTTGAAATAAGGGCTAGAGTTCTGTCAGCATCTTTTCACAAACAAATCATAAAAACATTTATGTCAAATGGAGCCCGTTCCTGCAGCATCCTTTTGGCCATGCGTTCTTCCCCCTTTCATCCTCCCCCCTCCTGTCACCCAGCCCATCCCTCACACTCTTCTCTCTCCTACTGAGTTCAGCTCAGGTTGATTCCAGAATCTCTACCTTCTTTCCATTCAATACCGCACCCCCAGTCCAAATCTGCACATTTTAAGCATTGGGTGGATCAGTCAATGGGACCAAAAACAGTTAGGTGTGGTGACTCCATAGAAATATGTCACCAAGGTTGAGCACAGCCTGCTGGCACTGCGTGAAGCCTGTGTCCCCAAGGATGGGTTCAGCATATGGCAGTGAGGAGGGAATTCTCCAAGGAACCTTTTGAGAACAGCAAAAGGTCCTATGGCCCACACTGTCCACGTCCTCCTCGCTCTGAAGCACGCCGAGTCATGCACACACAGAACGGGTGCTAATTTAAGAACACAACAGCAGGACCTAACCTTCATGAAGCGTTCGCTGTAATTATGAGCTGGGCTCCTTCTGAACGGTCCTTATTAGATCGGTCCACAGAACACCTTCAAAAGGAATGGGACTCAGCATCTACCAAGAGATTCCACAGTAGCCTTAAAGTTTTTATCTATTTTTGAGAGAGAGAGAGTGAGCAGGGACAGGGCAGAGAGAAAGGGAGACAGAATTCCAAGCAGGCTTCACACCGTCAGCACAGAGCCCGATGCAGGGCTCGAACTCATGAACAGTGACATCAGGACCTGGGCTGAAATCAAGAGTGGGACGCTTCACTGACTGAGCCACTCAGGCGCCCCTCCACAGTATCCTTTCAAGCTTATTTCAGCCAGGCTAGATCTCTCCTTTGAGAGATAATAAGCTTTTTCTCCTTTTTTTTCTCATCTGTCAAAGTTAACTGCAATTTAATATTAGAATATTCATTCATTGAAAAAATGACCTTCAAGTGCATTTTAAAGGTGGAGATGGGGTGGGGGTGGGGGTGGGGGGTGGGGAAGGGAGCGTCGCGCTTAACAGGAGTCATTAGGAGCCATGCCTCTCCTCTCCACGGGACCAGCTGACATTTCCGAGGGTCTCCTTCCATGCCTTCACAAATAAAGAGCAAACAGCACAAACGATGGAAACAAAACCGGGTACCTGTTATCTCCTATGTCCCGAACTTTGGACATTCTGATTCTGTCTGCTTTGCTTTAAGAAAATGTGATGCATCAAAATCCAAATTTACAAGACATAAAGGGGTGATCCTGCTTGACAAAATGCTCTCCCAGTGTTTCTTACAACATCCAATTTCCGGAGAACCCTAAAGTGTGACTCGAATAGAAGAAACAAGTCAACGTATTTACAACACTTCGAAAGTACAGCCACTGTGTGAAATGGGGTCTACCTGTACGTACACAGAGATAAGGAGAAGAGACCACGGAGGCGCTTAACAGTCTTTGCTGAAAGCGAATGGGTAAATGTTCATATGCATGTGATAAGATAACCCGCTATCAGAGCCATTCCTGACATTTTGGTTTTCATATCTGCCTTTTCCTTCTAAAGTGCGTTTCACACTTCCCTCAGCTTGCTGCTATTGCCAACAACTACCACTTCCCCTTTGCACTTAGGATTCCAGAATAGTATGTCATACCATTAGCCAATATTCGCTGATGCTCTTATTTAAAACAAAACAAAACAAAACAAAACAAGTTAAGAGAACAGGAAAAACTCCTCAAGCCTAAAAGATTTTTCTCTGTGGGGGCTCCTAGGTGGCTCAGTCAGTTGAGCGCCTGACTTTAGCTCAGGTCATAATCTCACGGTCCATGAGTTCGAGCCGTGCGTCGGGCTCTGTGCTGACAGCTCAGAGCCTGGAGACTGCCTCGGATTCTGTGTCTCCCTCTCTCTCTGCCCCTCCCCTGCTCGCTCTCTCTCTCTCCAAAATAAATACACATTAAAAAATACTAACAATAAATTTTTAAAGATTGTTCTCTTTGTATATATAACCATGAAGGAGAAAAAAAAAAACTTAAATCACAGAAATCATTGGGCTGTCATAGAGCTCTGGCCTCAAGCAGTATGTGAAAGGGACGGGGTTGACCCTGGAGGAGGCAGCATTTCCAATACTTTGGCATCAGCAGTATGAGTTTTGCTTTGTCTTCACACACCCGGTACCATTACGTACTTAGTATTCTTCTTCAAATGACTTCACATCAGTCTGTTCACACTGGCATCCTCAAAAGCAACGACATGTATAAAATTGTGGTGTTTGGTATAGTAGGTATATTAAAAACCACTTTTCTGCATACTACCTAAAATTATTTTGAATACAACATGCCACACGTTGGTAAAGGCTTAAGAAATAAGATTACAGGGGCACCTGGGTGGCTTAGTTAAGGGTCCGACTCTTGGTCTCAGCTCGGGTCATGATGTCATGGTTCGTGAGTTCGAGCCCTGTATCAGGCTCCGTGCTAGCAGTGCTGAGCCTGCTCGGGATTCTCTCTCTCTCCCTCTCTCTCTCTCTTCCTCCCCCCAACCCTCAAAAATAAATAAATAATTAAATAAACTGCATTTAAAAAAAAAAAAAAAAAGGAAGGAAAGATTACAGTGCCCATGGCCAGCTTTGCCCTAGGTATGTGTGTCACAGAGCAAGCCATTTCAACCTCTGTGGATCTCCTGGTTTGCCTGTACTTAAGTCAAATATCTGGATAACCTGAGAAGTCCCCTCTAAATTCTAAAACCTGATGATCCAGGGACTTCTCGTGATGTGCACGGTCTCCTGGCACAGTCAATCAAGAGCAGAACCAGATCCAACTCTCAGGTTTCTGGACTCCTGATCCGGTGCTCTCTCGTTCTCACCCTCCGTGCACACAAATGTGTAAGTGATCTGGAAATGGGCGTAATGGGGCAAGAGAGCATACGCGTATCTAGCGCATGCCTTCAGTTTCCAAAGGCACATCATGCATTATCTTACTTAATCCTCCCAACCATCTGCCAACCTATATCACAGATAAGAAACTGAGGCATGAAGAGGAGTAATTCGCACAAGATGAGAGAGTTGTTTGGGGAGTGATGTAGCTGGGAACTGGAGTCCCAGGAGCCTGGCTGCAGAGTGTGGGCTCTTGCCACCACACCAAATTTGGGGTGCCCCTCAGCTGCTGAGGTCCCCGTGGACACTTGGCTGAGGGTATGAGTGGAGCAGTGGGGGGGACATTATCTTTACCAAAAGAGAACACCACGGGGAAGTCAAGAGGAGCTGGGAAATGAGAAGGAAATATGCTACAACAGGTATTCCTTTGCATAAATTTGCATATGTAAGGTCAGCAACAGGAAACCTCTCAATAACACTACAAACAACCAGAGCAAAAACACAAGCCAATTAGCATTACAGTCCTAGCCTCTTTCACCAAAAAGATTAATTTTTTTTTTTTAAATTGTGTCCAAAATGTTCCCAAATAGCTTCGCACGAGGGTCCTAAAATATATTTGTAATCTCTTAGATTTACTGGCTACCTAAGTAGTCTCTAATTAGGTTGGTTTTTCTTTTTACACTTTCATTCTCTCTACAAAAGAACAGCAGATAATAACAATTAGCAACACTCTGGGCTCTGAGGTATCTACTTACTAAAACAGTCTACTATCCTGGGTGAATAGCCTCATATAGCTTCCTGCTGTCTCCGCCAACAGGAACCCTACAAACACAGAAAAACGGTCAGGGAAGAAACGAAATAGAAGGAGCATGGTTCCCACTAGGACCTACATGGTTCACGTTACACCACACAACGCGCCAAGGAATACATTCAAAACTGTAGCCATACGATCATAGTCTTGAAACATACAAGTGGAATGATTTCCAAAAGGAGACAGAGGTCTGACTTCCGAGAAGCACAGGGCTGAAAATATGGCCTTTTCACTTAAGTCTTCCTTGAAACTCACGATAAAACCTACTCCCTTCCATTTACAGAGACCTTTGCAAAACCCATGTGTCCCCATCTCCACGGTGAGGCTTCCTGGCCTAACCAGAAAGTTTCATTTTTTGGTTAAGATCAGAGACTGCAAACCCAATACTTTAATTTCCTTTACTTAGAATGGAAAAGTAATTAAAAATTTTTAAATATCCCAAAGCCATGTGACCGTTAACAAAACAAACTAATGAAACCCTAAAATAATTATGTTGAACTGTGCTATCCAAAGGGATTGGTTTTGTTAAGATTTGTGTAACATGGGTGTGTGTGTGTGTGTGTGTGTGTGTGTGTGTGTGTGTGTGAGGGGGGGGCAGTCTGTGTTTGAAGGGTGGTGAATGTGCATGAATAGATGCTTAGAAATTTAGAAATTCATCCAAAATTCAGCAGTCTGAGATGACTTAATGAGTTTGATAATGGGATACAGAAACTTTAATTCTTAAATCATTTGTTTTATTTCGAAGCAGTCAGGGGTGATTAATCAGCTTTAGTAACAGTTTGGTGGCTTAGATATAGTTCTTAGGGCTCTGAGCTAGGGAACTGAGGGTGGTTTGAGGTAATGTTGCGTTACCAACATCCCATCTATCGCAACCATTAATGGACACACCATGAAGTTTTATTAAAACCACAGGTCTTTAGTAAGAAGCTGAACTGTAGCTCTGGGACATGTTCAAAGAGTAGAGTCACCCTGGGGGAGAAATTTCTGCATTCGCTCTTGTAGCCTGTGATCCTTTCTGTTTTGTTTTGTTTTCCTTCTGGGGAACAGCCTCAGCTTCTTCAGCATGTGCCTTTCACAACCCTGTATTACCTTAAAGATTTTCCAATAATGCTTTTATATGAGTTGCTGGTTTCTAAAACTTCATCCGAGAGGATGAGTGATAGGTTTTGAAGGCACACAGGCAAAGGTAGCTTCATTCATGTTCAAATGACAGGTTGTGTTTTCAAAATTATTGTATGTAGTTACCTTCACTATGGCTTGCAGGCTATATAAACCATCTAGCAATAGCTAATTCTGGGTTGACCATGACCTCCTTTATTTTTAAATTTTTTTTAATGTTTGTTTATTCTTGAGAAGGTGGGGGGGGGGGGGCAGGCAGGAAGAGAGGGAGACACAGAATCCAAAGCAGCCTCCAGGCTCTGAGCTGTCAGCACAGACTCTGTCATGGGGCTCGAGCTCATGAACCTCAAGATCATGACCTCAGCCCAAGTTGGACGCTTAACTGACTGAGCCACCCAGGTGCCCTTGGGTTGACCCTTTAAATCAAGACAACCAGAGAGATGTGTTTTCAGCCAAAGTTTTGAATTAACTTGAGAACACAGATTCGTACTTCTTAAAGCCTATTTCTGCTCTCATTTTGGGGGGATTTATTTTGTAAGATCTGTTTGTCCTTACCGCCCATGGAAATGGAATGTATCAACCAACGCAGGTTAAATGTACCCGTGCTGCAGTATGATTAGCTTCTTAAAACACTGATGTCTTACGTAACATTCTACTCCTTATTTCTGCGTGAGCAGTAACTGAAGATGAACCAATTTATTGAAAAGTACTCAAAGAATTAATTCCTGGAGGCAAAACCACATACCGTTTTGCAGAAAACTTACACTGAAATTGGTGGAGATGTGAGGTTAATAATTTTCATGTCTATGTACAGTCATTCCCGCTTAATTTCATTTAATTAATCCATTTGATGGCAGACACATGGAAAAGTTCGGCTCCTTTCAAAAATAAATTCCAACACGCTCATAAAATGGCTTTCTGTGTGTGCTTCCATAATCTAAAATACATAAAAATTAAAATGCTCTCTAAATAGGAGGGGATCTCATGTCTAAATCTATCTCCCCATTTATATCAGTTCATGTTTTGTCAACAGCCTGTTAACAAACCCTCTTCATTAAAGCTTAATCTGTTACTTTGAAGCTCACACACACAATTTTTATTCCGTTTCTTACAGATGCTAGTTTGAGGCACTCAAATCAAGATCTCTACCGAAAAACTTAACTGCCGTTGATGCATCTACATTCGTTCTGGTGTTACACGTTGGAGCTAAAGTCTCCAATAACTACGGACATTACCACTGCTAAAGAAAGGAGAACAAGGGACCCAAAGGCAGTGGTAAAATCACGCTAGGAAAAATATTGTTATGTAAACCTAACATTTCCTTCTCAGATACATTTTGAGTTTTTACAAGGGAAAAAGAACTACAAGTTGGCTGACAATCAGAGAAAAGACATTTGCTAAAAAGACAAAGTGACTTTCAGTTTTGGAACTATTTCTACAGAAGTAGCCCGAAAGTTTTATAAAGTGATCCTTCACTGGTTTGATTAAAACATGCTAATTAATAAATGACAAGACAGAATGAAAAGTTCGTTGTGGCATTCTGATAAACCACCCAAGCAGTTAAATCAATGCTTTTCTGTTTAATTTCACTATTTGTTTTTCCATTTGAGCTGCCAGTTTTTTTTAACATGCTACAGAAGGAAGAGAAACTTTTTTTTTTTTGATTGATGAACATCACAGATTTTGTTTCAAATCAATCCAACTTGTTCACGATGATCTTTCCATTTGCTGTCCCATTGTGGTGAAGCCATTATTCCATCAAAACTCTTTAAAGAGCCCCCCCCCCCCCTTTTTTAGCTACTTTGACAAGAACACCATAACAGTTCACATCACCCTTGACCTTCAGGATGTATATCATCTTGTCAACATATAAACACACACACTATTGGTTGTGTTTTAATAGATTTTGTAAATATCAAGATCCAATTTATCAAAAGGTTCACCCAAAATGACAGCTCTGAAGTTCTGGATTGTATTTGCAATGCTAATTCTGACTTCTAATGAAAAGGAGTATTTTGGTTGTGTTTTGTTCTTTTGTCTTTTTTCTTCCCACCACCCCCCCACCCCGCCCAAAAGGAAGCAGAATAAACTAGAACGAATTTTTTCCTGTTTTTACAATGGATATTTTCAGTCTGAATCCATTTCAAAAGGAGAAGCCTGGTAGTACTATCAACAATGGTTATTTCTCTCACAGGCGAAATACACATTAAACAGGAGGAATTTATGAGATTCCTACCACTCTCTTCTTAGTTTGGCAAAATGCATAACCCCTAATAAGAATATTTTGTTTTAAATGGAAAAAGACATTATGACAAATATGATTAATATGGTTTCTGCAACCCCGGCATGTTTTCTTTTCACTTCCACATTCACAGCCTTCCTGCCCCCAGGGTTGCTGACTTTCTATCTTCCTTCCAGAACATAAATTGTGTCATCAGTATCAGTGTGTCCTTCTCTTTACAAGGCCCCTTACGAGGGAGATAATTACAGGACTATCATACACTTCATGCTCTAGGAGGACTGAATGGACAAAACATCTGTCGTCAGCAAATGGTCTAGATAATACTGGTTAAAGATGACCTGTGAGAGTTTTTCATACTTTAGCAAATGTGAAGTTCTAAAACTTCCATGCTGGGAAAGAACAGAAAAACGTTAACAGAAAGCTAATATGTCTGGGAGAGAGTATACTTCGTAAATAAAACCCCTAAGATAATAAGGACGTTCAGAAAAAGCGAAGGGTCCGTACAGGATACCAACCCATCTATGCACACGTGTGTGAACAGCCACAACTGTATCATGTTAGAGATCATACTTGGAAAGGATCTTGTGCAGACACGTTTCCCGGAGTCTGGGCCAACCGCTTAGCCCAAAACACAGATGCATTTAGAAACATCCAAAGCTTCCTGAAATGTCAACACACTCCAAGAGCGCTCCACCAAAGATACGGGGATGATATACCTGCTCTTGTGAAAAACTAAACAAGGAAAACCCATTAGAAAGTACTTACTGAACATCCAGGATGGGGAAACTTCTCTTTGAGCAGTTAACGAAGGGGAAACAAAACAAGTCAACCCACAAAACTCGTCTGTCACTTGGACAGTGGATTGTGTTTATTCCACTTATGTGAAGGGTGAGCCAGCAATAATTCTAATTTTCAAAGGCTTGAGGTGTTTCTCTACACTTAGGCACCCCATGCACTCATGGATGGGATTCTTAGCGCTGAAAAGACCACAATGTAGGAATTTAGCTTGAGCAATTAAACAAAGGGAGTGTGGATTTCTCTGCATGAACATTTTTAATTGTGACCCCAAGAGAGCTAATGTACAGGCATGGTGACTAGACTTAATAATGACCCTCTACTTAACGCTGGAAACAGGCCAAGAGAGATTTCAAGTGTGCTCAGCACAGCTACAAAAAATGGTAACTATGTGAGGTAGTGATACAGTAGCTTGATTACAGGCAGGCATCATTTTGCTATGTCTATGTACACTGAATCATCAAGTAGTACGAATCACATATACACAATTCTTACTTGAAGACAGATAAACCTTTTTCAAGAGAGATAGGTGTTTTCTAGCGTGGATGCATACTTGGGAATGAGACGTGCCTAAGATGAAAATGATAGTTGATATTTACAGGCTGCCCGGTGCTTTATGTACTAACTCAATCCCCAAACTGCCCTATGGAAAAAGCTCCTATTATGATGCCCATGTTGCGTTTTAAGGACCTGAGACACAGGAAGCCTAAGCAAATCGCTCCAGGACATACTCCTACTAGGGAACAAAGCTGAGCCCCAAACTTCCATCATTCTGAATGGACAACGTCTGATCGTGTCCCAGGCACATAATAAGCACTCAACATCGACAAATCACTCTTATCATCACTGTTCTTTCAGCAAATATTTATCAAAACCTGAGGATATACATTTGAGTCAGATAGGACCTTTGACTTCAAGATGCCTTCATTCAGTCGACTGAGAAAGACAGGTATTAAAACGTATAACTAAAATGCATCATGGTGTCATGATAGACACAGCCTCTCAGGGCCTCAGTTTTCAACGTACAAAATGGGAATAATTAAACCACCCTCAAAGGGATGACGCAAGGGTTAAGATGGACAATGTGTGAAAAGTGCACAGAATAACGGCTGGCACGTGGTTAAGTATTGTTAACATCCACTGCGATCAGTTTTAACATGATGAACAGAGTAGCAGGAAATATTCTGTGCTATTACAAATAAAGAAATACAAATGGAATTGTAGCTGTATCAACCTCTCAGCCCATTCCTTGAGAGAATTAGTAACTGCTTACTGACTATCCTCTGGTTCAAATGCAATTTTTAGTCTCTTAGTACTATAAACACTTTAATGGAACACATGGACTTTATCATTTAAAAAATACCCCTAAATAAATGAGACAATTTAAATAAAGCCATTATAAAAAAGAGATCCTCTGTATCTGATTCGAACCCAAAAACACACAAGCACTGCAGCATGTACAAAGTAATTAGTTATTCCCCATGCTTGAGGATTTCCTGATACTTCAAAATACGTGCCAGGGCTAACTGCTATTGAGAAAGAAATAGAGGAAAGAAGAGGAGGGAAGGAAAAAAGGAAGGAAGGAAGGGAAGCAGACAGTTCATTCATTCGTTCAGGTGATATTTTTATAAATAGGAATTGCCTACTTTGAAATACTGCATTTTCTGATTCTCTCTGACTCAGATCCTAAGTGGAAGAGAACTCCGTACTCTAGATTTCTTTTTGAATGCAATAAAGAAAAGGAAACATTTACAGAGAACGTACTAGGTGAGAAACAACAAGCTATAAAGTTCATAGAACTTCCGTTTTGTTAAATCCTCAAAGTTAGAGAAGACTGGTGATATCACCTCAGGGCGCCCGGGGGGCTCAGTCAGTTAAGCGTCCAACTCTTGATTTTGACTCAGGTCATGATCTCACAGTTTGCGGGATGAATCCGTGTCAGGCTCTGCACTGACAGCATGGAGCCCACTTGGGATTCTCTCTTTCTCGCTCTCTGCCCCTCCCCCACAGGCATGCATGCTCTCTCTCAACATAAATAAAAAAACGTTAAAAAAAAAAAAAAAAGACTGGTGATCTTCATGTGACAAATGAGAAAACTAAAGGGAAGGGAAGTTAAAAGTGACTTGTCCGAAGTCACATGAAGCAGTCAGGGTTTGACCCAACCTGGAGGACTACTAAGGCTTTATTCATTGTATCATCCTGCAAATGCATTCTCAGTGAAGCCCTGAACGAGGAAAGATACATGGGAAGTCCGACCACGACCTTTATGTAATGTCCTCAAATGCTTTTGTGCTTGTTTACAATGCAAGGTGCTGTCCAGAGACCTTGAACCTACAGATTTAAGGTAGACCTATGGCTTAAGTGAATACCCCCAGGAGGTCCTTCCTGCATGTGAGGATGCTGTTAATAATAATCTGTACACTAAGTTCTGGATTCAACGTGATGCTAAATGGCTTTATACTAACATTTTATCTGAGAAATCCCTTAAGAAAATCTTTTTTCTAAAAATGCTTTAGGATCAAAATCCCTGGCTTTATTTTCATTCACAGATTTTTCCAGGCATAGGTTTAAACGTTAACAAATCTTGAAAAGCATTAAGTCTCATAACTAACAATGTTTTCATTGTTTCAACCCCCCAAAAGTCGCTTCTCCCTCCAAGTGAGGTTACATACCATTTTATGACGATAAGACACACGGACCCTCTACCGTCAACTTGACAGTTCTAAGGCTTGGACATGGGAACTTTTTCCCAACCTCTTGATTTTTTTCCTTCAACCTCAACTGTCAAGATTTTCCCAGTGATTCCAGCAAACAGGATTAAGAGAGGGGCATCTAGGTGGCTCAGTTGGTTAAGCATCTGACTTCCGCTCAGGTCATGATCTCATGGTTTGTGAGTTCGAGCCCTACAACAGGCTCTCTGCTGTCAGCACAGAGCGTGCTTTCGATCCTCTGTCCCTCTCTTCCTCTGCTCGCCCCCACCACGTGCATGCACATGCGTTCTCACTCTCTTTCAAAGATAAATTTAAAAAATTAAAAGAAAAAGAGATTTAAAAAAATAGGAGTAAGAGAATGTGAGGGAAAGTAAGAGAAAGAAAGACCCCACCTCTAAATTTAGAGAGTCTGGCTTTTCAGTTAAAGTGACCATCCCAAAATAACAAAAACAATAAACAGCGATCAACTTTCCTTACACCAATGGTAGAAGCCACTTTGTGTCACATTATAAAACACAAAAAGCTTATTAGTGATTATGATCATGATTATGATAAGTCTCTGGAGGGTAGAATCAGGTGAGCAGCTCCAAGATTTTTTTCTTGGAAACCAAATTAGGGACAGGTGTAAAAACCTTTACTGGCTAGGAATTTTCCCCTTAAAATTAATCTTATTTCTGACATTCTAAGAAAACGTAAGAATACGTATCATCTGTCCTCAAGGAAATACATCCTGCTTCAACAGCCAAAAGTTGGTTAAAATGGAATCTAAGACACCGGTGGTGGCTGACATTTTGGGAGTCTGGCTTTTCAGTGAAATTTACTGCTCAATGGTGGAGGCTGACGTGAGACCATTTCCATAACTAATTAGCTAGAGCCTAGAAAAAAATGCTCATCCCAAATAGTGCCAGTTCCCTGATCACTGCCAGTATGATCTCAGCTCTCCAGGAATATAGAGATACTACCTTGAAAACTTCACCTGAAAAAACATGATCGATTAGGGTCAGCAACTCCCTGCTTTCCAACTTTGAAGCAGTCACCCATCTCCTTGACATTCCACACCAAGCAAGAGATATGGTAATAATGGGGCACCTGGGTGACTCAGTAAGCTTCCAAGTTCGGCTCACGTCATGATATCATGGTTTTTGAGTTCAAGCCCCGCATCAGGCTCTGGGCTGACGGCTCGGAGCCTGGATCCTGCTTCGGATTCTGTGTCTCCCTCTCTCTCTGCCCCTCCCCCACTCGTGCTTTGTCTCTCTCAAAAATAAACATTAAAAAAAATGAAAGAGATATGGTAATAGCCACAAATGCGACGTAACTCGTGGAATCATGGTCCCTTTTTCTACCTTTGTTGATACTACACAACCCCCTCTGAGACTAACGAGGAAGATCAGGCCTAGTGATGCATGAATAAGACTGAGAAGCTGATGTGAATTTGCGAGATTCCCTGCAGGCTGGCTCCTCACTCCCTGGACTTGTCCCCTGTGCCCACTAAGTCCCCACCTGCTGGCTGCTGAAGCGTCAGCAATTCAAAACATTAAGTACTATCTACCCGGCACTAAATGTACTCCTACATCTTCCACCCCCCCCCCACACACACACACACACAAACATAAGCACAACAGAATAAATGTACAATCGTGGGGACAAGGACCCTTCAGGGCCTTCACTAAGACCTGAAAATGAGCACATGCATGCTGTTCAGGCTTTCCTAGAAGGGGCCTCCTGCCGTCTCTCTCTAGAACCTGCACGGCGCAGCTCAGTGTTCTTCAGAGCCTGAAACTCCCATTCTCTTCACTGAGACCACTTTTGGAAAATGCCTCTTTTTCAAATGTCTGGAACCAAAAAACCTTTTTTTTTTTTTTTTTTTTCCTAACTTTCAAGTCTGCCCTACTGAAAGTCCCGAAAAAGGCCAAAGACTTGGAGGAGGAAGTGTTCCATTCTGAAGACCAGGCGATTCCTCTCCTAAGCCCACTTACCATGTCTCCCAACCAAGAATGTTCATCTAGCTTACGTTTTGCTTGAAACCTATCAAGCACATAGGAGAACGAAGACTGGAGGAGGGACCATGTCTACGAGGCTTTGAATGTCTGGCAAATGGCTCAGTGTATAGTTCATTTCAAAGGCCTCATTATGTCTGCATAAATAAACCGTGCTACGCAGCTTGATGCACGGCCATTTGTCATATTATAACAATGGCATCCAAAGTAAATCCCCATTAACATTGTTTAACTTTAATGCTTTGGGGTGTTTGCTACTCAAATGATTAAAAAATGGAGTGATTGATGACACCACAACTTCAATGAGGCAACAAAACAAATAGACTGTGAGTCACCAAGATCTAAGATATACTACAAGCACAGCTGGGTGAGCAGCACACAAGACACCCAGAGCTCAAGAATCTCTGGGCATGTGTGTGTGTGTGTGTGTGTGTGTGTGTGTGTGTGTGTAGTTACATGGATTGGGCAGGGGATAGGGAGAGTTTTCAGGAAAATGCAGCATAAGGCTTTAAAAGAAAAGCAGGGGGCTCCTGGGTGGCTCAGTTGGTTAAGCATCCGACTTTGGCTCAGGTCATGATCTCACAGCTTCTGAGTTTGAGCCCCGCATCAGGCTCTGTGCTGATAGCTTGGAACCTAGAGCCTGCTTCAGATTCTGTGTCTCCTTCTCTCTCTGCCCTCTCCTGCATTCACGCTCTGTCTCTGTCTCTCTCTCTCTCAAAAATAAACATTAAAAAAATTTTTTTTTAAGTTTTACATGTTGCCTGCACTCAGTCTCCAGGGAAATATTTGCAATGATGAAGTTCTGCCATCAAAATTTTGGGGTATACAAAATGTGGCCAGAGAAAAACTACTTTTTTTTCACAAATCTAGAGGCAAAAGAATAGATTTTTTTCCTTCAGTTTTCTGTTTTAGAAAACCGTAAGTAGAGTATCTTTATATGAAGGAAAAAAAACCCCTGAGCTTGAAGACATACCCTTTCAGAGATCATACATCACTCTTCTCAAGTAAAACATGCTGCACAGGGTGATAAATTAATAAATGACACAGCTGTCTAACTTTCCAGACTTCCCTGGTCTTAACCATAAATTTTCTGGATGCAGCAATGCCTTGGTTTTCATTGCTGTCAGACTTGTCTCCTTTCCTCCTGGGTAGAGCCATTTTAATCCCTGATCCCTGTCCCACCTAAATCAAGACCGTGGGATTGCCAAAAACAGCAAAGTTTCTGACTTAGATGCTCTATCTGTGAAAGACCGGGACCATTCCACTTAGTGCCCAAAGTTGGGCTATTGTCTTAAAAAGCAGATTAGGATAAATACATTCACCAGTGAGGTAATGATATTTTTGCCTTTGCGCCCTTGAGAACAAACTTCCTGTAAATACTTCCATAAAAATACTCTGAGGCCTTTTAAACAAAGCACCATATGAAGTGTGTCTAAACAGCCCAAAAGTAAACTGCAATTTGGCAACATTCTTTCTACCAATGTGAGGGCCTAAAGTGGACAATTTAAGATAAAATCATTTCCATTGGCGTCTGAATTATCCTGCTGGCCATCTACCCTGAAATAATTATTTAGAAAACCACCAGATTGGCTCTTCCTGTTGTGCTCTACAAACAGTCACAAAAGTGAAGCGTTTTGGTGTAGCTGCTCAGGAGAAGCACAGCATAGAACGGAGACGCACCATTCAACTTGCCCTCAACACACACGGAATAGCCACCTAGCCTGGCAGGTCAGTCTCCAAGGTTGGCTTACTCTTGCCCAGGCGGAAAGTTGCCAAAGATCCTGTCTTCCCCTACCTTGCCCATTCCACTCTGGCGAGCTTTGTAGAGGGGCTTTAATCCACACACAACTGTGGATCTCTTCCATTTTTCAAAATATTCAAATATTCCGGCTCTCCCTTTCCTCTACCCAAACTTCAGCTGTCTGCCCCTTTCTTCTCCACTTTACCCCTTTTTTTAGTCACTCTGCAACAATGCGAGCCCACAGAGCTCCCGTTTCAGGCAAGAGACTGGACCAGGGACAGCCAGAAAAACCAGACAAGAAATCAGGAGGTACATCGAAGGGTACGGATTAAAACGGGGCTAAAGTTTCAAACTCTATCAGAGCGGGATCAGAGTTTGCACAGGAGGAGAGAGGGATTATACACTAACTACAGCATCAGTGTAAATGCTGAAAGAGACCAAAGGGCAACAAAAATGAAAACCATGCAACCAACTGTCAAATATTTTTTCTAGAGACCTGGACCCCAAGGATCCTAAAGATAATGGACAAAATTTGTTTATTTTGGATTCATTTTACTTACCCATGAAATGCAGCCACCTGCAGAAGCTGAACATTTCATTATCTCTGCCAATGATGCAATATCTAAAATAGTCAAACTCAATGAAAAAAAAATACTAGCCAGCTACATGGTTCCAATCATCCTTTATCCCTGTAATGAGAGCTGAGGGCTTCTGAACTGACCTCCAAGTGTTCTCCTAACACCACAATGGTCACAGGCGCAAATACTACATCATCAGATATGATGTGCCTCAGAAAGCATAAGCTAGGGCCTATATTAAAAACCAGTGATATGAGGGGTGCCCGGTGTCTCAGTCGGTTATGTGTCCGACTCTTGATTTTGGCTCAGGTCATGATCCTAGGGTCATGGGATAGAGCCCTGTGTTGGGTTTCATGCTCAGCTGCTTGAGATTCCTTCTCTCTCTCCCTCTGCCCCTCTCTCTAGCATGCGCTCTCTCTCTCATTCTAAAAAAACAAACAAACAAACAAACAAACACTAATACCAAAGAGAGAAGGACATGTGAATGGTTGCATGGAAAAATAAATCCTCCCTCATCCACTCAGAGGAATGTAAATTGATTTAACTCATTTGAAGGCAACATTAGGCAAAATTAAAAGCTGTTGAAATGCACAAGCATTTTAATTCGGAAATATAGAAATTTAAATGAGGAATATAATCACAAATGGGCAAGAAAAAATATATGCATTTTAAAAGAGCATTATCCACACAGAATAACAAAATTTAAGGAAGACAAAAATCCAAAATTAGACCACACCTAAATCATGGACTACTAGGCAGCCATTCAAAGTACAATAAAGAATGTATGGTCACTGAAAAGGCATTCGCAATATACTATGTGTGAGAGTGACAAAAATTTTCAAAGTAAGAGTTTACGCTTTGTTTTTTAAGGTTTAAAAGGTTTAAGATTTTACTGTCCTAGGGAAAGACTAGAACGAAAAATAGTGAAAATACTAACAGTGATTACCAAGCAGGGAGACTGTAGGTAATTTGTATTTCTTCCCAATTTCCTGTGTATTTTCAGTTTTAAAATTTCTTGCCAAGGGAAGATAGATAACTAAAGATATGATGCAAATTGTAGAAAGACGCCATAGAGCCTCTCAACCATCATCCGTACAAGAAGGGAGTCCCACGTGGGGGAAATCCAGTAAAAAAGCATTCACATTTATAAAATAAACAAACTAGGACATACAAAGAGTGATTATTTACATTTCAAAAAGTTTACATCTTTATTAAAATACTCAATCTTAAGGTGTCTTGAAATACATTCCCTTGTATAGAGGTTCTCAAAGCTGTTTGTCCATCAGAATCGCCTTGAGAGCTATTATAAAATGCAGACCATCAGACTACGTTCCTGCTGATTCTGATTTAGTAGCTTAGAGGTGTGACTCAAGTATTCTCATTGAAAAAGAAAAGACAAAAAAAAGCTCCCCAACTGAGCTGTTAGAAATTAAAAGATGCTGGAGACATAGGTCAACAAAATGCAATGTAAAGATCTTGTTTTGATTGTTATTCAAACAAACCAACTGTAAAATAATGTATGGGGGAAATGATGGAATATGGAAATTTGCTGATATTAACATGTTAATATTGCTGAGTAGGATAATGGTATCGTGGTTATACTGTATTTTTTTTTAATATGTATCTCTTAGAGATAGAAGTATTTGGAGGTAAATCGTTACTGTATCTGAGATTTACTTTACAATATTCCAACAACAAAAAAACACATAACAAAATTAAAAAAAAAGTGGGAGAGAACAGAAGAAACAAAAACGTTAAGAAAACTTATTTGAGGGGCGCCTGGGTGGCTCAGTTGGTAAAGCGTCTGACTTCCGCTCAGGTCATGATCTCACGGCTTGTGGGTTCGAGTACAAGCCCCATGCTGGCTCTGTACAGACAGCTCGGAGCCTGAGCATGCTTCGGATTCTGTGTCTCCCTCTCTCTCTGCCCCTCCCCAACTCATGCTCTCTCTCAAAAATAAACTTAAAAAAAAAAGTTTAAAAAATTTTAAAAGAAAAAAAAGAAAAATTATTTGAAATGCATCCTGGAAATAAGAGAATGTATTACACTATTTCTCTTTACTTACTTTACTCCTTTATACTTAAAATTCTACAAAAACTTAAGAGAGTAAAAAGCATCCCAGTGGCTTGGACACCACCCCTTTGTGGATTAAGGCGATTCAGTTTGTAAAACTGGACCTAAAGCAATTTTTCCAGACCTCGCTCTTGCATAAAATACGAAATTGCACATTTTTGGAATTAGCATTTGCATAACATCAGCAGTTAATGTTTATAAACATCAACTCCAGATACTAAAGACAGCCCTATGAAGTCCAAAGATCACCAAAATTGGACCCATATTTCATAAACACTGATTTATCATATATTACCATATTCATTATTACTATAACCCAAAAAGAGAAAAAATAATTCCCAATATATAAAAGTCTAAATTCTAGTTCCAAAAGATTAACATTACTAGATGTGTTCAGTGAAATAACGAAAAACTACATGCAACAAAAACACTAAACATCTAACAATAAGGAAACAGTTAAGCAAACTGTGACTCATTTGATAGACGATATGTTACACAGGATGATTACGCAGAGTATTAATTATGCTAGGACATGTGTAGGTAATAATTTTAAGTAAAAAAAAAAAAGTCAGCAGAAAGCACACATGTAAATGCATATAAAGTTTTCTAGAAAAAAAAATACATGTAAAATATTAGAGTTTGTTTCCAGGTAGTAGATTGTGGGAATTAACATTTTTTCCCGTATTTTCTGTATTTTTGATAATAAAAACCAAATACTTGTTTAATAAGACAAAAAAAGGGGGAATGAAGAAATCTAGCATTACACAACTTGTCAGGAGACTTCACCCTGAGACTGCCCATCTCCCTCTACCCCCATGTGACACTGTGTCCAGATGATGGAGCAAAAAACATCCCATCATGGTAACATTTCCATTCTACACACACACACACACACACACACACACACACACACACACGAACAAACAACACAACTCCCAGAGAAGGTGTTCATCAAGTAACCTCGCCAAGACAACACTGTTTGGATATACCACATTCCAGCATCAAGAGGTTATCTAGAATATGTTAAATTATGCACATGTGTTTCTCCTTAGAACTTCTCGGTTTCATCTCAAACATGTATCCATCTCTAAACTCAGATTTTCTACTGAGCCGCTTCAAGTCTTTTCTGGAACAAGGTGCAATGAGAATGAACAAAGGTTTCTAATAAAACGAAACATACCCCAAACTCACCAAAAACTCGTTACAAGGTACCTCCCGTGTATCGACACTCTAGAAGACACTGTGAAGGACAGACTTTTAACAATAATTTTTAACTCAACTTAAACTTTTCAAATGAAAAACAAACTGAAACCATTCAAACGTAATCTTTTAACCTTGTATATAGACTCTGGAATAAAACCCATCTGACTTAACTTGGTAGCATAACCACGGATATATTTTCATTTAAAATGCCCATATTTAGCTGGCCCCCTTGAATTCCTTTCTGTTGCTTAATTTCCAAACAAGAGATATTACTGCTCGTCTTAAATGGATGAATCATCTGAGAGGAGTCCCTCCGACACCGCTGACAGTGTAGTTCTAAAAACAGAATATTATAGATTATCAGAGAAGGAAGTTTTGAAGTATCAGCTTCGGGTCTGAAGCATGTCTTGTGAGGCCACCCAAAAAGACAGCTCTCCTTGTAGCCCCCCACCCCCAGCCCCAAACTCTAATCTCCAGCCCGCAAACAGATGCATTCCTCTAATTCCAAGAGGGGGCAGGGCCAGGCATCATCACGGAAGTTTCTGGTCACTGTAGCAGGAATAAAGAAGTCGGTGGCCCCAAAGGTGGCAGGACTGCACAGCCCGCCTGTACCCAGCACCTGCGTGACAGCTGATGTCCCTGGGACCCCACTCCCACCCCCACCCCACAGCACTCTTCACTCTGTCTTCTCAGAGGATCCCACTGCTCAGGTCCTGTCTTTCCCAATACCTAACCTGGATCACCCATTGTTTTCTCATTCTTTCATGTTTTTATGTGTCATATGGGTTTGCCCTACTGTGATCTCCACTCACTCAAAAAGTTATAGCTCCTACTGGTCCTTTTAGCTCGCAGCTGCTTTAGGATGGTTTCTCTTTTTTGTTTTCTGTGTGTAAGAAATAATAACAGTGAACGCTGCCCGCTACACATTAGTCACTCAGTCCATTATCCAAATTTTCCTGGAAGGGTCATGTGAGCACTCCCCTCCCACCCCACCCCCCCCCCCCACACACACACACATCTTTCTACTCTGGGCTCCTAGACAGCTGAGTTTTCTAGGTTTGTGCTTGTTTTCTTCCTTTAAATTTTTACAGTTCAGTCTATGCCATTTGCTGAAGGACCACAGACGGGCAGAGTCAAGCCCATCCTGAACCTAACAAGATGCACGCATTTGGCACAAAGCAGAAGATACTCTTCTTTGTTCCAACAGAAGATCGTACACCCCAGTGAGCAATTGTACCACAATCACCATCAGAAAGGGGAAGGAAAAAAAAAAAGCTTCTAACCCAGAGAATTCTCTAGACCTTAGAGGGGTTCCTATTCCCCCTTCTGAGCACTGCTATACAACTCCTTGCTCCCCTGCCATCTTGCTTCCCTGTCCATCTAATTAGAGGCTACTAAGAGTTATGTACCAAATCTAAGACACTGCGATACTCAACTGCCCTAAAAGGGCTGTGCACAGGGACTGACGGCTCGTGTGTAACATACACTGGGCTCTAGTCACTGAAATCCGCTGCCGTTAAGGGGTGGCCCCAGCTTTACCGCAGTCTCCATCAATCTCAATGAAGGGGAGATCTCAGATACGGGCGAGACTTCCATTACCTATCGCGATGCCTGTGAAAACATTACCTGTCAAGTCAAACCCATGTCCCTCTTCATTTGCAAGCAGCCAGCCTCAAGTCCCCTTCCCAAGTAACACGTCGTGGTTTCCTATGCACACGTCAAATCTGAACTCTCGCACCAGTTTTCAAGCAGCTCACTCGTGTGCCTTCCTACGTCTACAGCCTCGTTTCTTTCTATCACCTCCATGAGAGCGACCCACGGACCAAGCCGACCTTTCAGACACCAACAGTTCGTTTACTCCTCCTCCGGTCTTCCCTGACTCATCCCCTCTCACATTCCGTCTCTCCTCTTGGTTAGGCTTCCCAGTACACTCATCCCAGAAAAGCGTGCCAGCAAACCTGCCTCCCGAGGTGACAGCACTCACCAGGTGGACCTTCATTCACCTCCCCAGGTCTCCTCTGCATTTTCATCATCAGGGGCCCACCGATACTCCCTCTGACTTGTCTATTTCCCTTCAATACCTTACAGACAGTTAGCTCCTCCCAGGCACAAACTCTGTCTTTCAAATACAACACCATCCTCCACCGACCCTGGGCAGAGCCCAGCACATAAGAGAAGCTTATCCAATACATCCTGGATAAATGAACCTATGTTGGACGGGCCGAATGGCTCTCGTTCGTCCTCCAGAATTGGGGCACACCTCTACAATTTCTGGTCCAGTTCTCGGTCACCAAGCATACAATGCAAAGCAAACACTGCTCGTGCTTCACACTCAGCCCTGTGCAACCTGGTCCGCAGTTGCTCTGAATGAAACTCCTGGCTCTAGCAAGGTTTAAAATAGAGAAAGTCCGTCATTAGTGATCCCATGCCATCAGGGTGAATCTGAGAAAAACCCATCAGTGGCTTTACCCTAACAAGAAAGGTGACAGAGCACCAAAATGAAACCCACCCTATTTTCTACTGGTTATCTAGTCCTTTCTGATGTGTCTCTAAGATACCCATTTTAAACTTTCCAGACACAAACTTGCTGTGGTCCAAAGTCAAGAGCATGAAAATTTCCATCAAGCCAGGCCGCTAAACAGAGTTTTCAGAAGTAGAAGTCACTGCTGCTCCTCTCCCTTGGTCAGGGGAAAAAATAAAAGGCCAAAAACCAAAGGCACCTTGAATGACCCACTGCCTTCAAGGGCCGTACAAACCTGGCAGGGACCACTTGTGCCATTAGCCTCCAGTGGAGATGGCCTGGGTCTGTTTATTGTCCTCTCCCAGTCCCTACTGCCCTTACCAGGAGCTCTAAGACTGTTAAAAGTTGCTTAACTCGGGAGTTACTCCGGACCTGGGTCCAAAATTAAATAAAGCGCCAGGACCCTGGGCATCCCCGGAGGTACTGCTCAGAAGGTCATCAGAAAGCACGAATCTCTTTCAGCTCTAGAGCCCCCCCCCCCCCCCAGCTCCGTGCAAGAACCAGTTTGTGCATAAAAACAGGAAGTGAAGCAAGAGTCTCACAACAGAAATTGGTAGCTGGAAAGCTGGTGTATTTGAGGTACGGAACACAGGAATTTGCCAGCTACAGAGAAGTGAAATAAATTAGGGAGAACAAGGAAATTACTGGCTGGGAGACAGAGTTATTATGAAAAGCTGATTTCACTGTCCAAAAATGTTAGCCTGCATTTATTCTCAAAATTATCCAAATATTTTAGCAATCAGCTATTTATATGGTTGTTTTCTAGACATTTCCTTACTGTTTCTCTCCAGGCTTCTCTACAGTGGGGAAGTGATTTGCTTTGGAAATCATTTCCTCCCTTCTGTCACAGTCTGCAAGGCCTAATCTCGCTGCCCTCTCTAGAACCCCAACAGTCTGGATTTGGAAAAGGGGTTTCAGCGGACCTGAAGTGAAATGTCCTGAAAGACAAAAAAAAAAAAAACACTTTTTCACTTTGCTACCTAAGTAAGCTTCGTCTGTGTATTTATCCCCTCCAACTGCCCCTGTGGACAGTGGACCAAATGCGCTTTTAAAAGGTATTTCCGTTTCCTTGTGCAACTCCAGTCCCAGAATGCACCATGTGTAAAGACACGGAACAAGTTTCTCAGCTGGAAACGAGTCGCCACTACCTTGGCTGGGTTCGCTCTGTGAACCCACCTCTCTCTGTCTCACGTACTCCGCAAAACAAAGCTCACAATAACAAGCGCGTGAGTCATTCGCACGGAGGTGACTTATCGTTCAAATTGAATTCACTGTAAATGCAAGCAATTTGAAAAAAATTAAGGCCTTATGTTCCGCGCTGTCACTACATTTGTTAGGGATTTCATCGCTGTGTGGAGGCATTTAGTTCCAGCCTAACATTTGGACAGATGGAAAGCTCCACTTGACACGGGTCAAAAGAGCCAGCTCTGCCTGGCCTCGTGGATCCAGCCTCCCCATGTCACTAGCACCGGGCGGGACAGAGCGCTCCCTGCGCTGCAGAGGGCACAGCAATAAAATCAGCATGTCCGTTATGAAATCTCTTTCAAACTACAAAGTGATGGATAAATATTTGCTGTCGTTCTTAGGATCCTTACTGTTTGCACAAAAAAGAGTTTCTCTGTATGTGTGTGTTTTCCTGCAGGTTATTTTGGCAAGCTTGAGCCGATACACTCAGGAGACCAAAGGATCAGTAATATTTTCAAAGCAAGGAGAGAGGGTGGGAAGGAGGAAGGGAAGGAGGAAAAAAGGGAAGGAGGAAAAAAGGGAAGGAGGCAGACAGGGAGGAAGGATCAACACAAATGTTCAACAACTGGATTCAACCATATTGAGAGTATACAGCCATAAAAATCATTGGGTATACATACAAAGAATTTTGCTTTTATTTCTTTTCTTTTTTTTTTTTTTTTTTTGAGAGAGAGAGAAGACATGAGTGAAGGGCAGAGAGAGAGAGAGGGAGAGAGAGAAGTGGGGCTCATCCAAAGCAGGGCTCAAACTCACAAACCAAAGATCGTGACCTGAGCCAAAGTCAGATGCTTCGAGGACGGAGCCACTCAGGTGCTCCTCCAAGAATTTTCAACATGGGGGACGTGCGTATGGTTTTATGCTAAGAGCAAAGAATATGTTGTTATCCACGTATTAAAAGAAAATCCTAACTGCAGTACGAATGACACCAAGTTATTTACAGCTCTTTTATCTCGTGTTTTCAAAAGTATTTTTCTGCGTTTTCCAGATTCTCGCTCATTACCCTTTGTAATCGGAAAAAATACGAAGACATTGGAAGACGCACGGCGAAAAGCCCAGAGAACAGTACCGAGCACGTGTGCAGGTTCACACGCACCTGTGCATGCAGACAGCTGCACAGGGGAGGAGCTAAAGGAGAGTTTTGAGGCAACGCCGAGCTGAGTCAGGTGAAGCATCCCTCCCTCTCTCTGGGGAAGGTATTCTGCATAGACCTCAAGTGGAGTCTCTAAGCGTCTCATGGTTCACAGATTCCAAAGCCCTTAAGAAGGCTGGCTGTACTACTGCCTCACTGCCACACCCACCAAAGGGGCAAATGTGAAGACCTGTGACGTTACTGGCAGGGGACGGAAATGAGATGAGGCCATCTGTGGCTGTACCAACCTACACGGTCCTTAATCCACATAAGACTTTTACAGAGGCAGTTCACAGAGGCATAGAGAACTAGCGATCATAGAACTAGCCTCCCTCCAGTCAGAGCTCTGCCTTCCCACCCTCACCAGCTGAGCTCAAGGAGCCCTACAGATTGAAATCACCAAATGTTCCCCTAACTCCAAATCCACTTCTCCACCCGGTCCAGTGAGTTCCTGCCCTCAGCAGCCAGCCTTGCCCCACCAGAGCCTTCTCCACACAGCACCCAGAAGAACGTTTTTATAACACAGAGGACAGTTCAGTTCAGGCTACTTCTGCCTCAAGATCTACTTCACCCACGATAAAATGCAGTCTTTTCCCATAGTCCCTCCAACTTTATCTCCCACCATGTCTCTCCAAACCCCCTTGGCTTCTAGCACGCTGGCCTTCCCGAACGATCTCAAGGACCATTTCTTCTTCCATGAGGTCTCTCCTCAGTTGTCACCTTAATAGGATTGCCAAAGTGAGCAAGTAAAATACAGGACACCCAATCAGAGTTGAATTATAAACAATCAAATATTTTTTAGTGTAAGTAAGTCCCAAATATGAGCTTACCAAGTGAGGACCTAACTGTAACATCAGGTGATAAAGCAAAACTTCAACACCTATTAAGGGGATGGCTGAAGGCAAGAGAAAGTGAACAGGGTGGTGGAGACCCAGAATGAGGCTAAAATGAATTCCTGGGAACTGTGGCTCTAAAAAAAGTGAAAGACGCAGGCTGACCACAGAAGGGCAAGCCTTCTGGCACACCATCTTGGTATACCAGAGGACAGGAAGCAGTTCATTGAGAGCAAGGACAGAGAGGCAACATAGCTGGGAAAGGAAGGACTGTGGACCCATTGATGGGGGCTGATCTTCTCCCAGGAAGCACCTGCCTCCCTTAGTATTAACCATTTATGTCCCCGGGTCAAATTCTCCTCCTTCCCTGAGGCTCTGAGCAGGAAGCCACCTCTGGGCTCTGAAAAAGCACTTTTCGCTCCTGTTTCCAAGGGGAATTACTCAGGGTCCTACCACTCTATGGCCCTTGAAGGCAGAGTTCATCTTGCCCATCTTTGTGACCTGCACGACACCTCACGCAGGTAGGCTCTCAGTAAATTTATGTCTCTGAATGCTGGGAAGTTTGAATTGTCTAGCATAATAAACATGGGGCCGATGGTCCTAGAACCTAAGGTGGACCAAGCACATCATGAGACTAAGTACCAGGTCTCTGTTAAGCTGCAGCTGGGCTGTATCTGAGAAGCCAAAGCATTGTCTACCAAGGAGGAAAAGCTCATATGCAGACCTAGAGGCTAGGGTCAGCTGTGTGGAGAAGTCTGTGGCAGACATTGGAGCCCCATCACGTAATGGCAGTTCAGGGGTCAGAGTGGAAGGGAGCAGGCAGTATAACGACAGAATGGTTTGGAGCAAGGACTCTACGGGCCACACCCCTCAGGGGGAGTCCTACCTTCACTACATACAACCTTGGGTGAGTAATTTAACTTCTTTTGCCTTCATCTGAGAAGTTCCTTCATCTGAAAAAGGAGTTGCAATAGTTCTTACCTCACCAGGATGTTCTGAGGAGGAATTAAGACCAGCTCCGCAGAGCTCTTTAGCATAGCGCCTGGTTCACAGTCTCAGAGGAGCTGTGTTAGCTCTATTATTGCGATCAGAACAACAGTGCTTACTAAGTACCTTTTGTGTGCTAGATACCCTGTTGGTTGCCAGGAACATAAATATTTAAAAAAACCGTTAGAGGGACTCCAAAATGTTGGGCTCATGGGCCAAAAAGGACTAAGAGAACACTGTAGGTTAAGGATAAAGGGCCACCTCTGTGGGGAGACGTAGGACGAGGGCAGTCAGCACACTCAATGTGTAACTACATCTCCAAAGAGCGAGGTCTCAAAGAAATACAAGACTTAGGAGAGGTCAGCGTGGGGACTGGAACGTGAGAGCCATCCCTCAGAGAAGGCAACTGAAACAGTAAGAATGAGTGAAAGGCACCCGGGTGGCTCAGTCAGTTGAGCAACCCACTTTGGCTCAGGTCATGATCTCACAGTTTGTTCCTGAGTTCAAACCCCGCATGGGGCTCGCTGCTGTCGGCAGAGCCTGCTTCAGATCTTCTGTCCCCCTCTCTGCCCTTCCCTCACTTACATTCTCTCAAAAATAAACATTAAAAGAAAAAAAAAAGGGAAGAGGGGCACCTGCGTGGCCTCAACTTCAGCTCAGGTCACGATCTCGCAGTTTGTGGGTTCGAGCCCCACACTGGGCTCTGAGCTGTCAGCACAAAGTCTGGAGCCTGCTTCCGATGCCGTGACTCCGTCTCTCTGTCCCTCCCCTGCTCGCACTCTCTCAACACACAAACGTTAAAAAAAAAAGTATTTTTAATCAAAAACAAAAAGGAAGAAACCGTAAGAACAGGGGAGGTAAGTGTAAGAAGGGCAAACCCGACAACAGGCTGCGTGCCCACAGACCTCCCTCCATCAACGGGCAGAAACGGCAGGCGGAGGCAAAAGACGGGAAAAGATCAGCAGACCTGGAGAATGAAGTTGGCATATGGAAACTTTACAGACTGTGCAAATGGCAAATGTCACACAAGGACCATATGGTCTCTCCACGTGGTAGAGGACTGCACAGAAGGGGCTGCCAGGTGACGCAGGGAGGAAAGCAGCGATGGTAGGAGCGGAGGGAGTTCGGGGGTCTGCTTGCCGTCACACACGGCTCAGACCCAGACAGTGCTGGAGTTCTGGCCCTAGCGAGCAGCACCGAATGCCTGCCGTCCAGGAAGCCACCTCCTTCTGAAACACGCCTTGATTACCTAGGGGCTAATGACACACTGCGGTTTACACACTGTGGAAAGCTTTCTGCCTTTTTGCTCGCTTCCTTACACCTGGCCAGGCAGACTTCCAAAATATACAAAGAGAGGAAAGTCACGGGAGTCCATTTTGCTGTCTGTTACGTCTAGCAATACTTGTATCTATCTCTGTATCGACCTATCTATCTATCTGGAGGGGGTGGTAAGGGAGGAGATGGGAAATACCCAGAGATTAGTCCAGGTGCAGCAGGAATGAAAGCAAGACTAGAATTAACATAGGAGCAAACGAGACTAGACCAGGTTTGCTCAAGGGGAGCCCAAACAAGAGAAGCGGACAACCCCAGGAGTAAGGAAGAAAAAGGTGGAGTCTGGCTTTTTCTGTTTGCTTAAAGTGCAGCTGGACGAGCCGGTGAGACATTTGTTAAGAAAACAGACTGCTGGGTCCCCAGGGCAGGAGGGCTGAACCAGAATCTTTTAGGGGCAGGAGCCTAGAGTGAATTTTTCTTGGCTCCCTACACCTGAAAACTCTTACATAAGCTAGACTTTAAGAAGAGCTAGAAGAAAAATCGCTGAAATGTAGATCGTTCTTCGTTTTTAATTGGGGTAAAATCCACATAACATTTGCTATTTTAACTATGTTTTTAAACTTTATTCATTTATTGTGAGTGGGAAGGGGCAGGGAGAGAGGGAGGCAGAGAATCCCAAGAAGGCTCCGTGCTGACGGTGGAGGTAGGGCTTGAACTTACCACCCACGAGATCAAGTGTGTGGCTTCATTGACTGAGCCACCCAGGCGCCCCCATTTTAACCATGTTTCAGGGTACGGTTTAGTAAAGTATGGTCACACAGTTGTGCAACCCATCTCCAGAACTTTTTGTCTTATAAAACAAAAACCCTATACCTGTTAATAGATTGTTATTGCCACTGATTGTGTATTTAATAGCTTTGCTAAAGCCCACCTAACTCTCCTAGATTCAGAACCTCTACGCCACACCCAAGACACCGATACAGTGGCAGGCACGCAGGTTTATGGGACAGCGTCTAGGCTGCATTGGTTGTCAAATACTTTGAACATCACCCCTGCTCTGAGTGACATCTAAGTAATAACTCCAGACACCGTAAGAGAAATGATTCATGTAAAACGAATATACATTTTTAAAAATATTAATCTCAACCTAAATTTTTGTTCTTTAGAGTGTGTTTCGATTTTCACTTCTTCATCTGATTTTTTTTTTTTTTTTTTTTTTTTTTTTTTTTTTTTTTTTTTTTTTTGTATTTAAAGTCAAGTTAGTTCACATGCAGGGTTGTCATGGCTTCGGGAGTAGAACCCAGTGATTTATGTCTTACATAGGACACCGATGCTCATCCCAACAAGTTCCCTCGTAAATGCCCGTCACCCATTTAGCCCATCCCCCACCACCACCCCTCCAACACCCCTCAGTTCATTCTCTGTATTTAAGAGTCTCTTAAGGTTCGCCTGCCTCTCTGTTTTTATCTTATTTTGGCTTTTTCATCTATATTTTCCTGGGGCGCCTGGGTGGCTCAGTCGGTTAAGCATCCGACTTCGGCTCAGGTCATGATCTCGAGGTTCATGGGTTCGAACCCATCGTCAGGCTCTGTGCTGACAGCTCAGAGCCTGGAGCCTGCTTCAGATTCTGTGTCTCCCTCTCTCTCTGCCCCTTCCCCACTCGATCTCTTTCTCTCTCTCTCTCTCAAAAATAAACAAACATTAAAAAAAAAAAAAGCACCTAACTGCTGATAACAGCTCAGATCTTGATCTCAGGGTCATGAATTTGCCCTGCATTGGGCTCCACGCTAGGGCATGGAGCCTGCTTATAAAAGTAATAAAATAAAACAAAATTTTCTTTTTAGTGTTTACTTATTTTGAGAAAGAGAGCACGCTTGCATGTGCACACAAGCAGAGAAGGGTAAGATAAGGAGGGAGACAGAGAAGCCCAAGCAGGCTCCATCATCAGCATGGAGCCCCACGCAGGGCTTGACCCCACGACCCTGGGATCATGACCTGAGATGAATCAAGAGGCGGATGCTCAACTGACTGAGCCACCCAGGCACCCCAAACATAACAGTTCCCAATTGCAAGCCGCTACTCAGAATTCTTGCATTTCACAGGGTCAACACTGACAGATTCACAATTTGCACGGTGTGCCAGTAAGTCAGTATTCACCAGTACACACACAGCGGCACACACGTTTTTATGGACAGTGGCAAATGTGCCACGATGTTGATTTGCTGTCATTTAATATGTATTGACAAGCCACCATATGCTAGGCAGTGAGATGCTGTTCTATACAGAATTCAATACCCAGTGTCAAACCTACCTAATGAATTGCTCCTGGCGTGAGGTCCACGGTCAAAGGACCTTCAGGTTTGGGGGCTTCCTTGTGATCTTTCTAGATGTTTCTCAGTCATTTCCCCTCACATTTCATACTGCAAGTCAGTTCTCTGTTGTGAGGATGAAGAGCAATCATTTGACTTACTGAAATGACACACCTAGAAACTTCTATTTACATGTCCAATATTTACAGTTATCCTTTTGCTCTCCATTAGAAAGGTAGTCTTAAAAATTAAAGCCATCTCATCATTTTTTTTCACCCATGTCGTATGGCATCTCTTTAATCCTTTCTTCCTTATAAGCAGCACTAAATAAATGTGCATTTAGATATTATTTAAGCCTGATTTTGTAACTAAATTCATTCAAACTGTGTGTCATAGTCTACGGTTTCGCTTTAACAAGTAATGAGATTCTTTATAATTATGTGCAGAGTATAGTAGAAACTTACAGGCTACTATTAAAATCCCAAGTGAAAAATAAAATAAAATAAAAATCCCAATTGAAACAGAAAATCCCTTTTGTTATACAAAAGCCATACATAAGGTCTTTCTAACTTGCACAATAGTGCAGAACTCTCTTATACAAGAAATGGCGACACAAAGAAATTTAGTAGTTTGCCTGAAGTCTAACATGCAAGTCGGTAAATTAATGAGTCTTCCTACTTAGAAAAGCATTTCAAAGCAATCTGATCCTTTTTTGTTAACACCTCCACGTATAAAAAGGAACACAGAAATTTCTTCCCCCCTGAGAACCATTAAAACCTCCCTACAGGCTCCAGAAAGCCTCTGGTCATATTAAAGACATACACTAAAAACATACAAAAATATCACAAGAAGTGTTTCTATAATACAGCAAGGCTGGCAGACTGTTAAGGAAATTTCCTACCAAGAGAAATACACAGAGGGAAGGACGCAACTAGACACAAAATCAAAATCTATTCATGGCTGAGCCAAATTTAACCACTGCAGAAGATCTTAGAAAAATAGTGCTTTTGGCAGCGGCTTTCAAGATCTGTTTTGCAGTATCAATGACAGTGTACAAATATTTTTACCAAAACTGTGATTTCAATGAAATAAATATGCATTATATTACATAGTCGTCTCCCAAAAGGCCATTAGAAAAATCATCGAGGGGGGGGGGGCACCTGGCTGGCTCAGTCAGTGGACTGAGTGACTCTTGATCTCAGAGGCTGCGAGTTCAAGCCCCACAGATGGGTGTAGGGATTACTTGAAAACAAGAATAAAATCTTGAAAAAAAAAAAAAAAAACATCAACAACAGTTACTGCCAGAGTATACTTTTGTGTAGTTTGAATTGCTTAGGATGAACATTAAACATTTTCTGTAGAAAATCTCATTTCCATCATTTAAAGCTTAATTTTCAGATTTTCCACTTTGTAGATTATGCAGGTCAAATTACAAACTGCAATTAATTGCAACAAACTGAAATTAAGTGCACTTTGCACGAGCCCCAAGTTTTTCAGGATTTTATCTCCCAGCAAGGATTTCTGTATTTTTTTAGTATCACAAAGGAACCTCAGTATTAGCCTGGGGACAAACAAAATAGATTCCGAAAGCATTGTACTCTAACCAAACATATAGGTACTGGTCATCTACCATTTTGGAGTTTGCATGGACCTCTGAGAATTTAGTAGTGTTGTACTAAATTTGTGATCAACATTAATATTCCCAAGCCTGCTAACAACACTTAGGTCTCGGTGCTTTACAAGACCCTGAAAACATGACTTGATTACATTTAATTTGATTCCAATTAAAAAGCACTTAAGAAGTTTCTGCTGAATTAGATTACACTGAATGTTTCTACATAGAAGACACTTCATTACCGGAGGCAGCTTTAATTTAAAATGATCACAGAGAGTGAAAAACACTGTTCATTTTAATAAAATGGGCTTAGCCCCATATCATCATTTCACAGTTGCACGCTGTAGATTTTGGTGTATTAAATTCATGTACAAGGGCACTGGCAGAAACAGCTTTAGCAGTGAGTGCCTCGTTCACACTTCACCCAAAACAGATCTAGTCACATGGCTTTTGAGTCTTAACAGAAACCAGAAATACCTGTGGAAAAGAACATGTGGATAAAAACGAGGCAATCATATCGAGGCACTGAAATGAAAATACTGCCTCTCTGCTGAATTTTGAAGCCATGAATAGTACAACTAATTAAAAATGAAAAGGAACTTCTGACTTCTGACCCAACAATAGCCAAATAGACGCAAGGTGTCACCAAGCCATAGGACTTCCTAAAACACAGCATCTTCCCTTTTAAACAAAGACCACCATGAGATCAAATACTGATGTCTTCAAATCAGGACAAACCAAAACGTTTTTGTCTTCCCAACAGCGTTAAACAATTTTCCAAAGTGTTATTATTTTACAAGCCCCGGTTTCTTTTAGAGTTCCAAAAGGGAAAAATTATGATTAAAAACAAAATGATGATGAAAAACAAATGTCCGAAGTCAGTTATTTGGTACTAAGCATAAACCGCACGGCTAGCTTTCATTGGCTGGAGCTCTGCAGACACATTGGGCATGCCCGTGTCTGAGACTGCACGAATAAAGGCAACTCTGTGGTTTGTGGTTAGTGATTAAGCACCAAGTCGACTTGTTTTGTGTGTGTCCTCGAACAGGAAAATCTGCAGCATTTTGAGCGTTTCACGCTTGTAACAATGTCTTTATTATGCCTTCCAGAATTAATTGACCTAAAATCCAGTGACTCTACGATATATCTATCGGATAATTAGAACTCTAAGGACCAACAAATAAAACACATTATTGACTTTTAGAGCTTCAATCAAACAAATATTTACAGCTGCAATTTGCAAAAATTATCTCCTTTTGGGTTGGCCTCATTTCAAAATCTCCGCTACTGACCTGAGGTACATGAGAATCATCCTCGTGCGGCTCCAAAATTAGAATTCACACGTGCAAACAATGCTACGACCATCACAACAACCTGCACCCACCCTCACAGCCCAAGTGGGTCTCTTCTGAAGGCAACTCAAACTTTAGAGTTTTAAGGTTCTCTGCAAGTCTGCCTGACCTTGTGACCAAGCACAACAAGGAGGGGGGGGGGAGCGGGAGAGAGGGAGCAGTGAGGGACAGTGACCTGGTTTAGTGACCAGTAACCATAGATATCAGAGAATGTGCTTGTTGTCAATGACAGTTGCTGAAATCTGTCTATACCACACTGCAACAATCAATTTTGTAAATGATTGCAATAATCAAGGAAATTGCCTAATTTATAAATCCTTGCGTACAGCATTTTAATGGATTCCTCCATTTTAATGCTGATGCCTTCAGAGCTAAATGAATTGTTGTCCAGGCTGTCATTACACAAAATGATAAAAACATTCCGTGTGGTGGGGAAACCACACCTCATGGATATTCAGGCCCTGAACCCATAATCATTCATTAGTGACTTCCGTGAAAGTTGCACATCCCTCAGCCTCCAGAAGGGCAGAAGAGGCGGCTTGTGTGTGGGTCGGCGCCTTGGTGGAAATCCCTGTTAGGGTTGTGGAGTCTGAACACGTTACCTTTTAGCCGCACAGGACCGCACTGCACGCGTCCCCTGGTTCTGAAGGCACCGCACCGTGATCGTTCTCCTCTTGCCCCTTTGTGTCTAACGCCGGGCCCTTCTCCTCCAAGCCTCAGAGTCAGCAGGCGGGGCCGCCGTGAACTCAGACACCGCGCAGCCCATCAACACGGACGAGGCTGGCTACACCCATACGCCCCAACAAACGGGGGCGGCGTCTCAACCCTCAAACACCTGCTCCCAGGTACCTCTACCGACTCCAACCTGGAAAGCCAGGCTCCGCACTTGAGCCCCTGCCCTGCGCCCGCCAAGGCACGTAGCTCGCGCTCCACAGTCAAACCTTGGCCAATTGATTCCAGCCAATAGTGTGCTGTCAGTACTTTACTTACTGCTCAATCTCACTAACCTGACATTTATGGTGCACTGATTGGCCTCTGTCAGTGGTGCGGGTTGTAAATTCACTTTGAAAAGCTTTGTGTTAACAGCCTTCAACCGGGCTCCGAGAAGAGTACGAACAGGCAGCCTGACAACTGCTCGACCTCCTGCCCTTATTACAGTGAGTAAATCAGGGTTTGAGCCATTAGGCTGGAGCCTGGGGCCCACGCAAAAAGGATTGACATGACGAAAGGTCAACCTCTGTCACACATGTGTAACAATTTGGATAATGGAATTCTGTAACTTATCTGAGCGAGGTGGCTAATGCTTACAAGGAAAAGTCTACCCTGCTCTGCTTTCTCTGGCTTTTATGCTAAGTAGTTGTACCGGAGTCTGTATTTCTTGTGTAAATACACAAGGCATGTTGGGACCCATGAAATCTTGGAGTCTACGAGATTCTAAAAAAGAAAGGGAGGGGGAGAAAGGGAGAGAGAGGGAGACGGTGCGGGGGGGCAATCCAGCAGCGGATCTAGGCATGGCGTTCCTCAGATCGGCAGAACAAGAGGTTTTGGATATTGTGGATGTGGTTCCTCAGCTAACAAATCCATAAGGTTATACTACCACTATAAGTGATTTCTGGGGAGCAAAACAGACTTACTCAAATAATTAAAAGTGCTGTAAGTGACACAGTAAAAGACGGAGGCTCCCCAGCAAGCTTTCTTCAGGCCAATGTTACCATAGCCACATTTTCATCAGCTCACTTGCTACCACTGGGGAGGACAGACTTCATCTGTCCAGTAACCTCTGAGCTTGAGATTTCAATTTCTTGACCCTGTTTTTAAGTCAGTGTGGAAAAAAAAAAAATCATAGGATGTAAGAAAAGATGCGGTTGTGGACACGAGAGACTTATGAATTATTTTCTTCACATAGCCAAAATGCCATCAGTAAAAGCCATCTGTAAACAACAGATAAAATGAACTAATGAGAAATATAGTCCCATGGATACAGAACACATCACTCTTCATAAAATATTTGCAGTTAAATCACTGGCATGTCACATGCATATTTAGATTAAACCTCACTAGTGTGAGAATTTCCAAACGGCTGCTCTACGTATTTATTTTCTTAAAGCAGAATCATTTTCAGACCCAGAAAACCACCAGTGGCACTGTGCAGGGCGATATGTAAATGTAACGGACCAGGACTGGAAGGGCCCTTTTCGAAGCCAACGTTAAGTCCTAAGTTTTGATTTTTAGCACAATGCTGGAAACGATTCCAAGAGGCGGCAGATGGTTTTACAGTGTATGTAAAACTACAAAATGCTCGCACTCTATCAAATGGGCACCACTATAAAAGACACCTTCGAATCAAATGAGGCAAAGCCAAAGAGATACATCAGCTGTTACTCTGCAAATTTAAAACCTAACAGTACTATGACTATAGTTTATTTTTAAGGAGAAATCATATTTGGACTTCATGAAATTGACATATTCAAAACCAAGCTGACAAGCAGTCTATCACATGAAATGATAAATCACTAAGAAACACAATTTCTACTTCATTATAACTGGAACAGCCACATAATTCTATCCCCTAGTGCTTTGGTGAATCAGGCCAAATGCGTCAAAGTCTATAAAGCAAAAATATGGACCGTATAATTATGGTACTATCACCGGAACAACTTTAGAATGACTTCAATTTCATTTTTAAATGACTTTAATTTCATTTGAAATGATTCATTTGAAATGATTTTTTTCCAACACCTAAATATATACAAATGAGTACAGTACTATATATGCAATTGGGTATTTATAAAAAGCTAATACATTTAAAATATGAAATCAATTCATTTCCTTCTAGTACCAATTATGTATGATGGTTGTGAAATATAAACATTTAGCAACATGTAATATATTTTTAATATTGGTTTCATCAACATCTTTTGACCTAAGCTAAATGGTAATGATGAAAAATAGACCATTTGCTTAAAAGCAAACCTCTTATTAAATCTAGAATATCATGGCATAAAATCAAACCACAAAAAAAAAAAAAAAAACCCGCATTATGTTATCCCCCTTGATTTTCTGAAGAAAAATAATGGAAGGTTTTCACGTAGTGTAAATGAAAAGGAGACACTCAAATTTACTGAGGCAAAGACAGGTTCTATAAAATTAAAGCCCTTTCCAGTTCCTTGACTGTAATCCTAACAAGTCACTACCTTATTTCAATGAGCAGAACAATTTTTCTAGGGTGAAAATAAGTGTAATCTATTTTGTCATTGTCACTAAAATTTCCAGTTAAATCAGACTTTGATTTGAAAGGCCTGAGCAATTCTGGCCTATCTTAAATGGTAACTTTATTTTAAACTTCCGTATTTTATATCCAATAGAATTTCAAGTTTACACTATGTACATTCCTCAGGTCCAGTCATATTAAATTCTGATGTTAAGCAGAAAGGGGAAACCATGTGCAATTAGATTAATCTATCTCTAGGGAAAAAGGGCACATTAATAATTGAGATAATGTTTTCATAAATGTTAGAATCAAATGTGCCTTTTCACTTCTTTATTAGAAAACACATTAGAGCAAAATTATCTCACTCTCATCAATAAGACCTAATTGCTGAGAAAGACTATGTTTTCTTTGCAAAATATTGAGAAAGATTTTTCTCATTATGGCCAAGTAACTAGAAATATACCATGTATCCAACTCTTACCGGAATAAATGTCTATAAGCAAAGTGAGTGATTGTTTAATCCATCCTGTAATGTTTTTGTTTTAAACTATCTGAATTTATTATTTTTTGTAAAACACATTAAAATCTGATTCTAAAAGAAACTGTACCCAGCCCCTCCCCAGGAAAAAGACTAGTAACTTGGCTTTCAGTTTGTTAATCTCCTTAAGTCACACACACCAAAAAAAAAAAAAAAAAATCACTTGGACTTCTTCCTTAAAAAAGAGAGAGACAGAGAGAAAAGAAAAACTCTTAGAATTTTCCGTAAGTACCCCAAAGAGTCAAAATATATGGAAGGTAACGGAATGATATTTAACTTTCTTTAAATTGCTCTATTTTTAAGAACGAGGGTTATACACAAAGCAAATATTAACTAAAAGATGATAGCACACTGACAAAACAATCAGACAAGCTCTCCATGGCTGATGTATGTTAAATATTAAAGAGCCATTTTCTACAAAGAAAATGGAGGTTTTAATGATTAAACAAAAGGAGTAACTAAGGTGAATCTGATTGTTTCTGTAATAAGCCTTCATGTGTATAATAAAGTACAGCCATACTAAAAACAATGAACTGTAAACTGAAACAAAAATCCATCATCTACTTGGAAACAGTGACGGGAAAAGATTAGCAATCCATTTATTGTACTGAAATAAAGATAAGTAACCCTGGGAAGATCCATCAGGACCTGAGTATTGAACTCTAAATATAAAGACATTTCTTCATCAGCCAGTGACTTGGAAAAAATGTGAGAAGAGAAATGATTTCAGTTGACTTTTAAAATGAAATGGTAATGCTTCAACTGCTTTTAAGTTTTTTAAGGTCTGTTTTATGTCAACCTGAGATTCTGGAAGATATCTGAAAGAATGTGTTTTTTCAATGGATAATTATTACATGAGTCATGAAACAATTATTGCCAAAAGTTTCCTATCGATCTACCGTATATCCCGATTACGGATTCTTTCCTAATACGAATCATACAGTGATTAAAATTTTTTCACAGTAGAATTCAGGTTTGAAAGCAAAGGCTGACATGTAAGGAACACCATTTGGAACCTCCTGTTATAAATTTCACTAAATTCAAATCGGCACATTTCAGAAAAAGAATAAATCATAATGCTTAAAATTAACAAACTCAGACTCTATAGCTTAAAAAAAATTATACTAATAAAAACCTGAAACCCATTAAAGTAAGTGTTGTATCTTACAAACGGACATCGGCACTAAGTTACCTGGCCCCAGTCCGTCACATTTTATAGGATCTCCCAGGAGACAGATATATTTTGCACGGCTGCAGTTTTAATATCCCTTCGATCCCCTCAATGTTTACTTATTCCAACTGTTCTTACAGATGATAAAAATAAACAGATCATGTCCTGAAATTAGGAAGAGGGGCCCGTAAATCATTTATGTGTGCATACTCCCAGCAAGTCTTTTTATAACACAGAACCAACTCACATACCTGAAGCTACAGGTAAGACGCAATTCCTATCGACTGAGGGATCAACAACAACAACCCTCAAGTCCCACTCCTTATTTGAACAATTTCAACTTCACGTACAAGGAAAGGTACGAGAGAAAGACTCTACAGTTTTCAGTATTAAGATTTATCATTTTACTCTATCTGTGTAGCGATCTCCAGCCAATATACCAAGAATCCAAATCCTTTAAGAAAAAAACCAAAAAAAGAAAAAAAAAAAAACAACAATGAACGATGGGATTTTTTTCATGTTTATGGCTTTGTCCCCTGGCACTCTAAAAATAGATGAGCTCAAAACGTGAGGCAACCGAGGGCAGTATAACAGTGTTCTTAACATTTGCACATAGAGCAAATCTGTACCATTGAACAACTGCTTTAAGATCTCAGAAAAGTACTGGCAGACCTTTAACTCTATGATATTAGCACTCCTAATAACACTACTGGAACACGAAAAGTGCCTGGAAGTGTTTTATAAACTTTAAACCGCATTGGAGGTTACAACTAATTAGTCAGAAACAAAAACCAACTGGGAAATATTTCAAAACCAGATGCTTTGATTATTTCCCGCTTGTCAGTTTTTCCAAGCCCCAGAGCTCTAACTCCTAACCTGGCTCCACGTACCAAGCCATTTTTCTCCCACCATGTTTTCCTGTAAAAATTTCTATTAAAAAACAAAAAAACAAAACAAAAGCAAACACTACTTGGTAACATAAATCTGCCCCTTGTTCAAGAATCCTGGTCTGAAAGATTAAAAACGTGTAACTGTTTTCCAATTTAGGAGTGAAATGGAACCTGCAACCTGGGCCCACAGCCCTAGCAGATAAATGTAAGGTCTACACCACCCATGGCCGCCACGTGGTCATCTTGGGCCAGTGCGCTGGGAGCTCATACACTTAGCTCCTCCCCCTTCCAAGGAGGTTTTACAAACACAGGCCCCAGCAGCCCATCGCCAACAGCCCTGTAACGGTTCTGGAGGCCGGGTTTGTTTTTCACAATGCTGTGTCTCCAGGCCCTAAGGTAGTGCTGGCCAGAGTGCTCAGCAAAAATCCGAGTGGATTACTGAGTCTCCCGAGTTTTGGTGACTGACCATGGGGCATCTCACAATGAGCATGCCCATCTTGACAGGCCAGCGAACCAAGTGTGGGAGACACGTTGCTATAGAAATGACCATGAACGGAGACTTAAAGTCCACACCAACTTGGCCGCTGGCACTTGAGAGACTTTGTTTTCTGGCTGTTCCCGCTGCATTACACTGCCTGGCCTCAGTAAGATCTACATATTGCCCTAAGAGTAAAACTTCTAGCATCTTGTATTTCATAAATCACTCCATGGGTGAGAGGTGGCTACAACTGGTTGGGGGGGGATTACCTATGGCCAAGAATCTGCCTCTTCAGAACTGGATCTCGATAATCAACCATAAAGCTTTGGGAGGAATCTCAGATTAACATTTTTCAAGTACACTGTTTATTTTTAAATAATAGCGTAAGATAAGATTGTGCCACTGAAGTATTGCCATTAATTGGGTGATATCAAAGTGCTCCAAGTTTTCCTATGTTTTGATTTCCTGTCTTGTTGAAGACGGTGGAACTGTACTTTGTCAAAGAAGAAGCAGAATTTGTGATTTCTCATTCACGACAGGAATTGCTTCCTTCAGACGCTTGGGAAGTTATGAAACATGTTGCAGTCTAATTCAGGGTTTACAAAACTGTTTTTATCTGGGAAAAGGAGCCTGGCTCTCTTCCTCCTGGTCAGGCTTATGTTCCTTCTTGCCCAGTGCCCAAAAAACGTCCTGGAAGAGCTCAGAATGGGGCACCAGATTCTTCTAGCTTACACCCCCAATATCCACCCTCCTCTGCTCTATCACCTCACCTGCGTTTTCTTTTTCTCAAGATCCAGGGAGACTAGCTGGAGTAGAGGCCTGTTAAGGGGGTTCCAACTTCAGAAACCTGGAGCCCCCGTCTTCCTGGCTGCGCACCTCTTTACTGCAGGTGCTGCCGATATTGGGCATTTGCATGACCAGAGAAATCTATTCTCCACTACCTTCTGGAGAACAAGGGAGGCTCTCCCCAAAAATGCCTTCCTCCGCCCCTGCCCCCACCAAGGGCCAGGCTCTTTGCCGGCCAGAGCTCCGGCTGGTTGGCAAGGTGCTGGGCGGGGAGTGACTTACCTCCCAGAGATGCTGCGTGTTCCTCACAGCGCCGGCCTGCACCTTCTCTGGGGGCAGTAGGACGCCCTGGAAGGGCCCGATCCAGGTGCCCTGCTGGATCCTCTGCGCCGCGCAGATGCCGTAGGCCAGGCCCGGCACAGTGCTGGTGCACAGGCACACCTCCCGCGGCAGGTCCCGGAGCCACTCGGGCAGCTCCGGCGGGGGCGCGGCGGCCGCGGCGCTGCTGGTGCCCACGAGCCGGCGCAGCGAGTGCAGCGGCCCGTGCATGGGACACTCGCCGTTGCGGTTGTCCGCGCACATGTCGCAACCTGCCGGGAGACAGGCGGGAGGGAGGGAAGGAAGAAGGTTAACCTGCCGCTGGAGGAGGCCCAGCCTCGGGTAAACCCCGGGGACAACAACATCCCCCTCCCGGGTAAGCCACCTGCGAGGGAGGGGAGGCCACTGCGAACAGGGGGAGAAGTAAATATGCACCTCTCCCCTGGAAATCGCAGCACCCACATCGGCCTGGTAGGAGTCGAGACCCGGGGCGCCCCAAAAGCCCTGCGAGGTAGGTGAGAATGGCGTTGCCGTCTCCGCGGAGCCCAGGGCTCGCGTCTTGTCCTCTAGGTCTGTCCCTCTCCCCCTCTTCCCGTAGGTCTCTAGTTCCCACTTCCCTTTCTCGGTTCCCAGGTGTTCTCGCTCTACCGGATTTCCAGGTGTGTTTAATACGCGAAAAGAGCGTGTCTCTTGCTCTGTCTTCTGTCTCAACAGAGATTGCACTTTGATCACCCGGGCATATCTGGTTTTCCACCTTCTACAATTAAAGAAAACACTTCTAGAATCACCAGGGCAGGTGGGCAACCCACCTAGCACAGAGCGTCCTTCCTACTCCTAGGGGCCCCCGCACCAGAGGGCGGAGCCGGTCTTGGCTCCCGTGGCGCCGGAACCCCAGACAACCGCCAAAGAGGGCGCACTGGCGCTGGGGTCCCTCCAGAGCCCCGGCAGCACTCGCTCTGGCCACTCCAGCCAGAAGGGCATGGGTGGAAAAGGGGAATGTTCTGGCAGGTTTGGAGTACCTGTCCTGGAGTGTAAACTCCTCCCAGAAGCCACAAAGAAACGAAGAGCGAATTTAAGGATCAAGATAATGGGTCGTTAAGGATCAGAATAATGGCTCGGTGGAGAGGGCCCCAACTCCCGCCCAGACGGCCGATCCCCAGGCTGAATGCGACTATCTTGAGTTATAAGCGAAGGGAAAGCTGTTGTGAAGAGGTCTCTCGCCAACGTTCCCCAGGGCGGCCAGCAGCCAAGGGGATCCCTCACCCTCCTTCTGGGCGGGGGACCTGTGGATGCCCAGTGTCCCTCGACTAAAAACTGGATGGGAAAAGGCCAGGCGGCCGCGGGAAGCAGGGCCTGCGGCGACCGCGCTGTCGGATCGCAGCGTCCTCCGGGTTATTAATGGGCCTGGCGGAGCCGCGGTGTCTGCGCCCGGGGCCCTGCAGACCTGCCTCAGGGAGGCAGCCTGGGCACCCGCCTGCGCGACCCGGCCTCCCCGGGGAACCCGCGGCGCCCCGGCGCAACGGAGTCCTATGGCACCGAGCATGAGAGCATGCTCTCAGGCGAGAGCTGGGGCACCAGTGGATACGCCAGCGCTGGGTGGCGGCTCGTCCTTGGGGTCTTGAAGCACCTCCGCCTAGCTTTGGTCACTGCCAGTCCTGGTGGATCACCCTAAGTGTGCCCTCTCCGTGCTCAAACAGAGGAAACACCCACGTAACTTTGGACAAAGTGGATCATCAAGGAAGGAACCCCTAATGGCAACCAGCCATGGTGAGTGAACCCCCCTTGTTTCACAGCAAGCTGAGGGGTGACCATCATGTGAGCATCCTATCTCCGTGGAGAAGGGCTCCAGCTGGCTGCGCCTTCCCCTCAGTCAGCTATTCTCTCACTCCTCCCAAGAGAGCCCAGGAAATGACAGGACCCTCTGACTGCAGCGTCCTGGAGGCGTCCCCAGGCCTCTCAAGTGAAAAGCAACAACCTGGCTCTACAGGCAGGAAGTGTCAATGCCTCTGGACCTGCATCGCACAAAAGCTCCCTCTTCCAGTAACAGACACTAATGTAAATACCGTCAGGCTCTGCTTTTGACTTCAGGGCCTAGATGGAAGGTAGTCCTACACTTACCATATGTCAGCCCTTCCAGATACGCTTCACACATCCTCTTAAGCTTCTGATTGTGAAAACAGAAACTTCAAGACAAAGGCGGAATGGAAAGAAAGACAATAAAAACTCAAAGTCACCCGCCGCATAGTGTTCCAGACACCTATCTTGAGCCGAGCAATCACCCTATCGTGATCCCTGTTTTGCAGATGACGCAATTTGAGGCTTCATGAGCAATGTAATGAGACCAAGGCTCAGAAACTAGAAAGTGGTAGAGAAAGACTCAGTCAGGTTTGCCTGACTCCAAAGCCTCCAGACCTAAAGATGTAGGGAGACCAATGAAAGCTGGGAGAATTGTATACCCAAACTCATAATCGATAGCATTATTTCACTGACAGCACTCTTGGGGAGATGCAAAATTTGCTCTAGCACCGGTCAATTACAAAGATTTCTAGATCTCTCTCCCACACCCTTGGGCTTGGGGCTGTGAGAAGTATGGAAAAGTGAAGAGGTGATGTCTACAATTTTGAATTTTAGTGTCTGACCTCAGAGATGACCGTTCAGCACCTGAGCAAAAAGAACTTAAAACAAATGACAATGAACAAAGGCAACAGGCCCATAAAAATAAAAATAAAATCACCCCAGGGAGTTGCTTAACCCACTTTCCTTTCTGGTTGGCTCAGTGAACCAGGATAAGAAGCAAGAGCATTTGGTATTCACTCCCTATCAGTCCAACCCCAGAGATTGTCAACTTCCAACGTCTCCACCACGTTCAATATCACACCAACTACATCAGTAATAAAATAAGGAGGAAAAGTACCAACTCCAGCCACCACCCCCACAGACAGCAAACACACTCCCAGTATTTGTGATGCGCGGTAAAACTCTGGCTAGTCCTTTAAGAAGTCCTCTTTAGATAGTTTTACTACTCTACTTGCTATGTTTCATTGGCCTCCAGCAGGTGTTGAAAAACCCAGTAGTGGCATTTTGCTGAATCAAAAGCTGAGTGTCTCCCAGTATTGAGAAAACTACCTGTGTGTGAAGTCCACAGCAGAGCAAGGGAGGCCAATCCACTTTAATTACATGAGTCTTAATTTAGAAACCACTTCAGGTTGCATCAAAATATTCTGCTAGAGAAGTTGACCAATTACATCTAAACACAGCTCTATCCTGATGCTGTTGTTTTTTACTCTACAAAACCTCTGCCATTGAAAATAATTGGCCCCCAGCTTAGGTCTCTTGAGTCCCAAAGGAGTCTGAAGAAGCTTAAAACATGTGAGGTAGTACTCAGAGAGTGTTTTCTAGAGACAAGCCATAAACACCTAGAAAAGGTTTGAGGGAGAAGCTAGCTAGACGCCCAAACTACACCCCCCAAGATGAATTTTTTATATGAATTTTATATATGAATGTATATATCAAATGTATATACATTACACGCAGCATTCCCTACCAAGCAATACATAAAATGCAAGTCCATTGGTATTCATAAAGAGCAAGCAAATGCATGTTCCTCGTTTCTCCTGGAATTAGGGTAATTTTTTGAACAGTTCATCATTATTATTTGCAAAGTGTTTTCTCCATCTGTGAGAACGACTATCAGATTCTCCAAGCAAGATAGGCTGAAATGCCATTTTAGCACTAGGCAACAGAAGAGACCAGGGTCCCCTCCTCTACCTTGAATAGATCCGTTAGTGCTCCTGTTGATGGGTCCCTGAATAAGGGAAGGATGTGTCACCAAGTTCCAGACCTCCCTACTGACTTGTGAAGGCCAGGCCCAGTGTAATGAAGAGCAGACTCTGACTCTTCATCTCACACCCTAGCACGCCCTTTGAATCTTTTTCCGAGTGCGTGCACTACTTGTGCAAATGAAAATGGAGTATGTAAAGGGGGCCGAGCAGGCCATGGTTTTCTTCTCCGGTGTTTCATTTCTGGTTCTAGGAAAGGTGAAACTTAACACGTTTCGGGACTTTGTTGCTGTCTGGAGAGGCTGGCGGACCCGCGGGAAGCCCCCGCCACACTAGGCCCTGGCTCCCCGACGCCTCTCGGCCGCCGCCTTCGCCTGCGCCCTCACTCATCCTCTGGAAAAGAAACGGAGGAGCCGCCGAGAACCCGGCCTCTCCGCCTGGGCGGCGATAACAGCTAAGCTATAAATCCTCCGCGACCGCCGCCGAGGTCGCGGCCCCCGGTCCCGCAGGCCGAGCGCGGCGGGGCGGGCGCCCATCGATCCTGCCCCGGGGAGGCGCCCCGGGAGTGCCGCCTGCTGGCAGCTCCGCGAGAGCTCGGGGTGCGGGCGCTGGGTCGCCGGGGTGCGGCGACGGGGCGGGGGACGGGCTGAGCCCTGCAGGCCGGAACCTCCCACGCCGGGGCGCACGCCCCCGGGACTCCAACCCGCGCTCTCCGCGCGTCCTCCCACGCCAGCCCCGTGCCTGGAGGGGAGGCACGGCCAGGCCCGCCGGGGGACTCCCCGCACCGAAGTCTGAACCTTGAACGCCCAGGCCCCTGCCCCTTCCGGCCAGCCAAGGCCTTTCCTAGAAAACCAGAAAGGGCCGCCGCCACTGCCGCCACTGCCGCCCCTCCCACGGATCGGTGCCTCCACCCTGCAGGGGTCTTTTAGGCTCCCCCGAGGGGCTCTAGAGGCACACCCAGAAGGCGAGGCCGGTAGCCCGGCCACCGGGAAGGGGAGCCTAATGTGGGCGCGCCGAACCTTCTCGAGGACTCTCCCGAGGGGAGTTTCAAGCTCCCCGCGAATCGCGGGCGCGCTGGGCTTTCCCTGTTCCGCCTGGCTGCCGGCTTGGCCCAGGGACCAAGAGGGAGAGACAAAAGGGGGAGGGAGAGAAAGAAGCGGGGAGGCAATGTGGATTTTATTTGTCTTTCGATGACCGTATTAATAAATTAAATGGGAGCGCCAGCGTGTGCGGGCGAGAGAATATTGGGCCGAGATAAACCTCGCCGGCCCCTGCCCCTGCGAGGCCGCCATATACATTGCGGAGATGATGAATAGGAGGAAGAGGAGATCGAAGCGGGCCTGGGCCGACTCCACTCTCTCCTACAAAACTATAGGGCAATTAATTGTGGCTTGTCCCCTCATCCTTCATCTCCTGGTGGCACATATCGATGGAGATTACTGCTGATGGACCATTTTATCACCTTAAATAAACAGTCGCCACCACTCCTAACCTCAATCTAATATATGGCTCTATGTTCGGTTTCAGGGCGCTAGATAACGAATAATGTAAAATAGCTAAATCATGTGTGTTACGGGATGGGGCTGGGCCTGCACACAAGAAGAGAGAAAAGAGAAAAAGAAAAATAGAACAACACAAAAGCCCACACACTGACTCCGAGCCTCCCTCCCACCAGGGACCAGGTCTGAAATCTAAGTCGCAGGCGCTTGACAGCGGGGTCGCTGGGCGGGGGTAGCGAAGCCGGTGCCTGGGTGGCAGGAGGACGCCACTGGGGGGTTACTGGGCTCGGGAGCTCCCCAAAACGGGACCTACGTGTCCCAACCGGTTGGGAAGAGATTGGGGAAGGTCAGAAAATACTCACCCTTCTTTCAGCTCTCTAACCCCTCAACAGGACAAACCCCAGATTTCTTTCTCTCCCACAGCCCCTCTCCCCAAGCGCTAGGAAAGGGTGGCGCTACCAACAGGAATGCTTTGCACCCTACTCCTACACCCGGGCACCTGCCAGTGCTGTTCCCACTACTGTTCCCTGTGCAGCAGGGCTCCCTCTGAAAAAGAAGGAGGCAGAGACCTCCAGCTGGGGAAGTTGCAAAGTGCCCCTACTCCACGGGGAGACACTCAGGGCGGACTTAGCTCCCACCTCCCTCCCCACACAAAAAAGAACATCTTCACATGAAAGGTATGCGAGGAGGCAATCAGCCCGGCCAAGTGACTGCCCAGTATCATTCGTACAAACACCAGGGGCGCCCTGTGGCCGCCTTTCGCTACCTTGCAAGAGTAGTGATGGGGTCTTAAGCAACGCACCAGCTCCCGGAACCCCACAAGAGGCCAAAGCGAAGGAGCCTGACGTAATCAATGGCTTCGGGCAACCAGGCAGCGAAAGCGGGCAGTGACAGAAGAAAAGGAAGAGAGACCCCATCCTCCGTTTCTACTACACAATGCCGACCGGTGTGAGGAAGGTGGGAAGAAAACCCGGCAAAGAAGCATTGGGAGAGTCAGTTCAAAGTGTACTTCAATCGTGCGATAAAATAACCCAGAGTTAGATAAGAGAAATACAATGGAAGAGTTTACGGGGGCTAGCTTTTACAGTTTCTGCTGTTTTTAAGTGTGTGTGTGTGTGTGTGTGTGTGTGTGAGAGAGAAAGAAAGCCACAGGACCTTCTCTATGGCATTTGCCAAAGATGCCAATAAAGTTTCAAGGTCAAAGGACTGTTAATGATTCCTATGTGTTACTGGGTTGTTTCTCCCAGGCAAAGGGTTACTCTTCTAAAGGAATAAGGGAAGTAAGGAGGTCCCTTTCTTTGCCTTGTAAGAAAAAAGAGAAAATGTCCCAATATCCTTTTTAATATAAAGTAATAAAATGAAGCAATGCTGAATGGTCATTTCACAGAATTCTTTTAGAGGAAGATGGCAAGAGGCTAAAAGGAAACCAGGAAAATGAGCCACAGGATAAATAGGCGCTTCCCTCTGCCTGCCTCTCTCCCCACCTCCCCCCACCCCCACCCACTTAGAACCTGGGAATGGGGCGAAGCTGTGGTTTTCACCATCTTTCAAGTAACTGAGAAACTTCCCCCCATCTAAGGCAGGGGGGAAAAATGTTTCCCACCCTTTGCATTTCTGTTTTGTTTTGATCCGCTTGCTAGATTAAACTCAATCACTTCTCACTCCATCTTTGCAAAAACACATCCCAAGGTTTCAAAAGAGCGAGGGCTCTTGCCCAGAGAAGTTTCTGATAGAATGGCAGGCCTGGTCCGCCAGCATTACACAGAACGACCTCAGCTTTCTATTTTCTTTCTCAATTGCCCCTTAATTAGGGAGAGACGTGAAGTGTAACTCTAATAGGACGATCTGACTGTCTTTCCCTTCGTGTTTTCTGTTTTCCCCTGCACCTGGCACAGGGAAGCCGTCCAGTCCACTCAAAAGGGAATACCAGAAGATTAACACGATAGGAATAATTTAGATAAATCATAAATCATCTCCTCCAGCCAGAGGAAAAAGTTACCTGGGCAATACACTGGTTCAAGAGCCACATATTAATTAGCAATCTATCCCCGTTCTTTCTCAGATTGATCTAGGTTCTTCTCTGGTGAAAATGCCCTGAACCTCAAGATTGCTCTGCAAACAGTATAGGAGCTCAGGGCACAGCCTGGGCTTTTGGGGTGTACTGCTGGCATTTTTTTTCCAATACTCGTTTAACTCAGAAGAGAAACTGCAAGCTCGATGACGCACTCTAAGCCCAAAATCACTGTTTTACTTAGCGGTCAGAAAATATCTTCTCCAAAAAGCATTTCTTGTCTTTCTTAATTCACATTTTTTTTAAAAGAACTGCTTTGAAAACAACACATTCAAGAAATTCAGTAGGAGATAAGTATTTTTTTGAAATCCACTAGGACAATATAATTTTCTAAAATTTTCTAAAGCTCTGAAATACAAAAGTCTTCTTAACTGCAGGGCAAATTCGAGTTGAAACCCTCATTTTAAACCGGTACTTCAGCCTCAAACTCTAGAGAGGAAAAAAAGTAAATACAACTGATCTTTTTGTTAGTTGTAATTACCTCCATCAGAAAAATTATCCCCATCTCTTATGAAAAGACTAAAATACCTCCATCGCTAGGTTCGCGTCCAGTGTTTTCTCATCAAAGTAGCGACACTGGGAGCCCTTTCGCTAAAACCTGGAGTTATTTTGTTTTTACAACGAATTAAGAAGTTCTTGGAGCGGGAGACATTCTGCAAGAGGGGACTTAGTCCAACGGAGAATGATAATACATGTTTATCATCCACTTTCCTCATACAGAAACTAAATGAAGAAATGAGATGAAAATAGCTGAGTGAATGCCGATCTCTGCAATCCTGTATTGCTTTCCACCTGACTCTCTTAACCTGCTTTAATAGTCTCTCCAGAGACTCTGGAAGTACACTTAGCACTTACACCAACTGCCTTAGGTGTAAGCATATCATAACTTCTGATATTACGAAAATAACTAGAGACCAAGCAACGCACATTCTTGGTCTTCATTTAGAACCTTGCTTCAAGACCTCCCAATGGACCTGTACTGGTAAGGTCTGAAACTTTGAATAAAGGATCGAAGCGGGGAAGAGAACTTCCAGCTTTAATTAGGCACTTGCCATTTACTCGGGAACAAAGCGCACTGTACGAAACTAACTACTGTCACTCTTATTTTAAAAAAGAGAAAGAAAGAAGTAAACCACCAAGCATGCCTACGGACTGCGAACGTTTACACGATCAAGGGTGCACGGAGAACGCGGGATCCGCAGGGAACCACCCTACCCTGAAGTCGGAAATGTTTTCTCATTAAGCAGTTGGCAATTTTTCTTTTTCCCCTTTTCTAAATAAACAGAAGATCCAAGAATCATGCCTGCCTGCAGGGAGAGACTGACCCAGCGTCGTCCAAAATTCCTACTCCAGCGAGGCCCGGCCAGCCAGCAGCTCGCGGCTGGTCCCCTGCAACCCCACGGCCCGAAAATGAGCTGATGTAGTTAACTCCAGAGAGAAGGCAGAGAGAAGGAGACCCAAGCCCTGGGATTCACGCGCCCCAGAAATGCTGAGAGTCCCTCCCGTGTCCCACTAAGGCCAGGCGAAGCCCGTCTCCCACACTCCCCAGCGTACGCTGCTAGGACCCTCCCGGCCCCGGGCACAATCCCGCGGGAGGGCGGAGATCTGAAAGTCCGGTCCTCGAGCAGCGCGGGTCTTAAAGGCTTGGGGCTGCGAGGCAGGGAATGAGAGGAGGACAAGGTAACCCCGAAGTGCCACCCGGCATCCCATCCGTTCTCTTTCCTTCTCTAACTTCGGGAAAATGTTGCCACCGCGGTCTGGGACGTGCAGAGCCGCGGCCTGGGCCAGCCCACCACCCGGAGTCCCGCTCATCCGACCCGCTTCCCCGATGGGCGCCCGCGCTCGACGGCGCCAGCGCCCCTGGAGAGCGCGCGCGGGCTGCGGCTACATACGGTTGTTGGGGTCGCTGGTGTGCTGGTTGAGCGGGATGATCTCCATGCGCTGCTGGCCGTACAGGTAATAGTCCAGCTCCTCCGCGCTGCAGCGGAAGCGCGGGGCGCCCCGGGCGTCCACGCCGCTGCCTCCGCCGCACTTGGAAGGCCCCGGGCCCGAGGCGGCGCCGAGGCACAGGTCTTTGGGGGGCAGCGGCTCCGCGGCGACGGCGGCGGCGGCCAGAGGGGCGAACACCGGCAGCTGCGCCACAGGCAGGGCCGAGAGACCCGCCAGCGCGGCGGCGGCGGCGGCAGCAGCGGCGGCGCAGGAGGAGGCAGAGGAGGCCGAGTTGGAGGAGGAAGCCGGAGTGGAAGAGGCGGAGGAGAGCGAAGCGGGCCGCGGGCGCAAGCTGTCCGGCGGCGGCTCTGCGCGCTCCGGGGGCGGCGGCGGCGGCGGCGGCGGGGGCTGGAGGGGCTGCGGCGCGCCCAGGGGACCCGCGGCGCCGCCGCCGCCCTTGAGCGGGCCGCCGCTGCCGCCGTGCGGGAAGAGTTGCTGCCAGTGCTGCAAATACGCTGGATCCACTTTGAGGAAGGCCGAGCCGCCGGGGTCTCCGGGCTTCAGCATGTCCGACCTCTCAAGCTGGGGGCAGAGGGCAGAGAGGAGGGTGCGCTTGAGCCGGGCCCAGGGCTGGGTGCGAGAGGGGCGGGGAGGATGACCGCCAAGACCGTGGAGCAAGGGCTCAGCCCTGGGCTCCGCCTGCGGCAGCCCGGTTCCCCAGCTCCCTCTTTCCAACTCCGCTGGGGCGCAAAGTTTACTCTGAAGCAGCGGCGCCTCGCGAAGGGAGCTGTGTGCACCCTGCCTTGCCTCCAGTCCGAGGCGCCCGGCTCCCGCCGCGCACTGTTGAAGCCCGGCGCAAGGGCGCTCGCCCGCAGAACTCGGCGGCAGGACGCAGCCCCCGCCCTCAGCCGGCGCCCGGAGCCGACCCCAGCCGGAGTGGCGCAGAGCCGGAGCGGCTTTGGCCTCCGGCGCCAGGAGGCGGGACAGTCTCGCCCCCCGCCCCCAGCCCGGGACCTCCAGCCTCCTATCCCCGGGGCCCAAGACCACCCTCCCCAGACGAGCCGCGCCTTACCTGGAAACTCCGAGCCGCCGGCGGGTGCGTGCGTGCGTGTGTCTCGGTGGGCGTGGGGGAGAGTGTGCGTCCCGGGTGCGCTACATGCCCCTGGGCCGCGGAGGGGAGAGCCCAAGATGTGATCTGACCGCCCGGAACCCTCCCGGGCTGCGAGAGATGGGCGTGGAGGCCCGCGGAACGCGCTAGAGCAGTTCAGCCGGGAGCGCGGGCCGATCCGGCGCGGATCGGAGCCGCGGTGGGCTGCTGCGCTCGGCTGCCGCCGCGTCCCGGTTCCTCGGCTCCACGCTCTGGCAGCCTCCCGGCTGGACACGTGGGTTTTACGACAGCACAAAATACAAGTGTGTGTGTGTGTGTGTGTGTGTGTGTGTGTGTGTGTGTGAGAGAGAGAGAGAGAGAGAGAGAGAGAGAGAGGTGGAGATGGAGAGTGGGGGGAGGCGGTAGGCAGGCCAGAATAACGAAGGGGAGGGGAGAGGGAGAGAAGGAAGTTCTAACTCGGTTGGATCCACACACGGCCTGTGCCCCTCTCCAGCACAGATACCTCCAACGCCTTCCCACCCACCCACCCCCCGCTCGTTTTTTGGCGTGACGTCTCCCGCTTTCCTGTTGTCTCTTCCTGCCCATGATAAGTCTTTTCTAGGTACCAGCTCACTGCCCTGATCCTGAAAGCAGGGGAAACACGAAAACCGGAATGCATCTCCTCACGCGCTCGGGTGTCCGCATCGGAGTAGGCGCGCCCAGCCGGCGAGTGGACCAAGTCCCAGTACCGGGTTTGCGCTTTTGTCCGGCTCAGTTTTTCCAGGAGTAACTGCTCGACTAGCCCGCCACGCAACTCTCAGCAGATATCCTGGCCGGGGGAGGCAGGGGCGGGGCGGGTTGCGCACTGGTACGAAACGCTCGGTCTGCAGCGAAGAAGGCAGGCTTTGGTGAGCTGGTGGGCGTGAGGCCGAGGGTCTCTAAAGGGCAGCTAGTCCTGGCGGGACTCAGGTCTGGCGGCGGAGTTGGGAGGCGGCCGCAGTGGAGTGTCACACGGCTTAGCGCTAAGCCCACCCACTCTCGTGTGGTCTGCCTGGGGAACTCGCTCCTTCTCCTTGTGGGCAGCGGCGGCAAGTATCCCGGGCTGCGTTACACTTGGTTAAACTGCTCCCGGTCACCGGCGAAGCTTTTTGCCTTTGCTGCTAGGGGCTGCCCCGGGGGGTCGTGCAGAAGTCTCTTGCCCCAAACGTGGCGTCGGCGGTGCAGGCTGGGAGAGCAGCCCCACCCCCACTCTGACCATTCCAGGTGCCTTGGAATGCCCCGCTGCCCTTCCCTGCGCGCTCTCATCTCCACGATTTGGGCACCAGCCCCCTGCCCTTCCAGGCAGTGGCAGTGCTCGGTGGGGGTAGGGCACGGACAGGGTGTGTGAAAATGATCGGCTCGGGCGCTTTCCCAAAGCCGGAGTTCTGTCCACACTCAGAGGGAAGAAATGACATTTGTCTTTCCCCAAACAAGCCAACTTATTTAGCACCCGCCACTCTGAACAATTAATACCCACTCCTTACTGATTTCTTCTTGTTTCTTTTTGTCTTCCCACCACTCCTGTCGCCTGAGCCTGGGAACCGCGCTGTTTAGACTTTGTCCGGGTCTCACGGAGGATGCCTCGACGCTGATTGGAACACAGTTGGACCGAAAATGTTTTGACTGGCGTCGTTGTGACAAGGTCATCAGTCATTCTTGGACAGATTGATGGTATCCAAGTTTAAGGCCAACACCACGAGGGAAAACCCACGTGCTGTGGACCCCCGAGGCTAACCGAGCACTCTGAGCGCGGGCTTTGAACCCCATCGGAAGGAGACTACGAAGTTCCAGGCCCGTTTCAATTAATTTGCTGGAAGAACTGCCGAAGAGTAGCTGCCGGCCCTCGGGAGAAGGGGCAAGCTGTCTCTCTCTGACACTCTCCCGGTTCATTGCTGAGGAACGAGGAGGCTTCTCTCTTCTCTGGGAGAGACGGGGAGCCCGGACGCTGCGGCAGCGGCCCCGCCGCCTCCTTGTTTGGGGCCACGCCGGCTACGCTCAACTGTTTGGTCCCCAGGGCTGGCCGTCTCGGAGAACTCCTCCCCATACCGCCCTCCAAACAAACTTGAAAATCTCGAGATTTTGAGACGCTAGTTAGTTGCAACAACTGTCGTCCCGCCCCCAGGCCTCCTGCCGCCCGCACCCTGGGAAGCCGGAGGGGGGGGTCCCCTTCGTAGCAAGATTAGCTGATCGGTCAGGGAGAGCTTCGGATTGGCCAGGCGCGGGTAGGCGCTTCAAGTTCATTCCGCCTAGGAACCGCGCGGAGAACACATTATCATTAACCCCATATTACAGATGGGGACACTGAGGCTCAGAAAGTAGGTTGCCTAAGGTCCCGCCACTAATGCGTGATGGAAACCGCATCAGTGAGGCGACACGTGTATTTTCCTGCCCACCCTGGTCAAACCTCTACCCTCACCTTCGAGACCGACGCCAGAGGGGTGTAGGGGCACCTCCAGGGAGGTTGGCCTTCCCTTGCTGTGAGGGCCAAGGGGAGAAGCAGGGACTGGAGCGGAGCCTCAGCCTCTTCCTAGGCCAGATTGTGGAGTCCCTGACTCATCAGGTTCGCCCCCACCCCCTGCGGCCCTGGGAGTAGGCGGGTCTCAGGGCGAAGGGACCCTAGGGCCCAGAGGCCTTAGGGAACTTGCGTGAAGGAGGTGACTGGAAGTTAGAGCGAGCGCTCAGAAGGCCCGGGAATCCAGAAGCTCACACAAAGGTCTGGAGGGGAGTGTGGCGGGAATCCTGTGCCTCCCCAGTCGGCCCACCACGCGGGGCGGGGCCCTGCCCTCACGCAGAGGAGGCCCGAGGGGCTGGGCTGGGACAGAGGTCAGCGCGGTCCCCCCACCCTCGGGCGCCGAGCTGTGTAGTCCCGACCGCCCGTGGCCCCGGGGTACTAAGTGCTGCGGAGGCCGCCACCCCACCCCCCACCCACCGGCTGATCCTGGGCCCGCGGCTCGCCCTGGCACATCTCGTCGGTGGGGGGTGGGGGTGTTTAGAAAGTGAGGCCACCCGTCGCCAGGACATGCACCCCCCAAATCCGCCCCCCTCCTCTTCATTATTTAGAAGAAGACCGCGGAAACAAATCACTTGGACCACTTAGGAAGCGATCAAACCTTTATAAAAATCCATCGCTCCCAAATCGATGGGTGAATATTTGCTGGGAATTTGTTCCAGAGGAATAAATAAGGAGCGTGAGTGTATTAAATGCAAACGGGGGGACACGGTGGTGTTTTTCTTCATTGATTAATGACCTCTAAAATAAAACAAGTGGGAAGAGGAGCCGGGATCGATAAATTAACTACCCAAATTCATCATTTTCTCCAGCAATTTTTTTTTTTTCTTCCTGAAAATTATTCTCGGGAAGCCCATTGTACCCTTCGCTGGGAGGGGAAGAAGGGAGCTGGAGGGGAGAGTGGGGAGGGAGTGCCAGGAAGGGGCAGGAAAGCGACAAGAGGATTGGGTCAGGGAGACCCTCTATCTGATTTCGTTTGACACACAATTTTAAAGTTTGCCTCTCATATTAATTATTTTTTTCGTGATGGAGGAGGGGGACAAATGGTCGGTTGCCTTTGACAGGACTCCAATAAAGGATTCAGCAGCTCTCTGCCCTCGGCGCTCCCGCTTCTAGGTTTAAGGTCATGGATGGCTGAGTTAATAATTCATTAATATAGACATTTATTCAGAAGGGTTCTCTGAGACCCGCTCTCCCGCCTCCTCCCAGAGATTTATTTTCCTGGGAAATGGCAGGGAGGGGGGAACTATCCAGCTGCAGGTGAAAGGAAGGAGGAGGAAAAGGGAAATGGAGAGAGCTGGACACAGCTAGGAGGAATCTTTGTTCGGCCAGATTCACGGACAGGTCCCTCTAGCCTGCTGACAAAAACTTGGTAGAAAATGTGGCATCCGAACAGCCCAGGGACCGTGGCCTCCAACATTCCTTTGCCTGTGTCTACATCCGTTCACTAGCCCTTATTCAGAAAGCCCCTTTCCTCCCCGCTTTAACATCGGAAGAGCCTTCTGAGGACCTGGCAGTGCAGGCAAAAGGGGGAAATCTCTGGGTAGAGACTAGCCAACCCCCCTCCCCCGGCCCTGTGAAGTTCCCAGAGGAACTCTGCAACTGGCCCAGAGGAAGCTCCATTCCTAGGGGCACAGGCAGCTTCTGGTGGGCACTACCCCTTCAGAAATGGGGATTTCTGAAATGCGGCATTCAAACAAAACCAAATCACAAAGTCCACATCTGCATGAAGTTTATGGTCAAGTAAAGGAGTTGTGAGATGCTAATAAGTGCAATAAAGAGCGATAAAGGGTGTTAGTATTTGAAATAGGGTGGTCCGGGGAGGCACCCCTTCCAAGGTGAAATTTGAATAGATACTTAACAGTAAGGGGATGACTGCTTTGTGCGTGGAGTGGGGGCATTCCTGGCCCTATCCTCAGGGCCCCAGGGCGAACTTGGTAAAAGGGGCCTCCTCTGAAGAACCGCCAAGGATTCTGCCTTGTCAGCTTCTGGCCACACTTGGCTCCCCCTGCTTCTCTCTGTTCCCACCTGCCCCCCCACCCCCACCCCGAGATGCTGTGAGCGCCTCAGTGTCCTTTCAAATACATCTGCTCATTGTTTACATCAGTGCAAGTCCCCTCTGTTGCTGGCTGCTTAGAGACTTACACAGTGGCCTGCCCCAACCCCCCTGGGCCTCAGTTTCTTCAACATCAAACAAAAGGATGGGGCTCCTGTGGCTTTCCACCCTAAGGATTCTCATAAAGGAGCTACCCAGTTCTGATGTCCTCTCTGCTACCTATTTTATACCCCACCTCTGTGAGTCTAAGATGTATGGTGCGTAAAATGTACGGAGAAACTGAAAACAAGGAAACGGACGCCACTTATGTGAATCACTGCCATCTTCCCACTGACCCCTTTGCATCTTGGCTGGTTTGTCCTTACTCAGTGATAGCAAACAGTGTGTTGGAAAGAAAGGGTGTGAGAGGGAAGACACAGGGCTAGAGTTGGTGGGGGGTGGGGAGTGGAAGGGACTGGAAAACTCCCCAGGAAGAAGCCAGCTCTCTCCTGAAATGCTGCAGCATGAAACTGTTCCTCTGAGGCCTTGGCAATTCAGACCCATTGCCTCCTCAGCTTGCCTCCTGTCACGCCTGCTTTGGGAAAGCAAGTGCCTCACTTTGCGAGGTCAGAGATGGCCTCTGGGGCCAGGAGCCCAAGCTTGGCCTATTTCTGACCACTCTCTTTTATCCTCTGCCAAAATTACTGCAGACAGCACCTGTTCACTTCACTTGAAATGCAGCCGAACCCTCCAGCGCCTTTCACTAGGGTTTCCCAACAGCTGTCACTCAAACAATGCCTCACAGCCACCCCAGGCCTGATTTGGATTTGACCTGCTGACCTCGAGGTGAAAGGCTCTCCCGTCCATTACCAGTCCCCCAGGGCCGGATCATTCTCCCAGGAAAGCCTTTAAAGATATCCCTTCTGCTTGTGGGGAAGTCAGCTATTATTATTTACAAAGGCCTCGTAAGTTTAAAACATATTGGGGAAGTTCGGTCCCTTAAAGATTTCCTGAATAGCCAAGGAATGAAAACCAGCCCCTCTTTCAAGTCTTGACGAGTAAAAGAGAAATAATTAGACACGGAGAACTGTCCCTTCAGAAACTCATGTATCTCCTTTACTGTCTCCTTCTTTATCTACTTTTCGCCCATTTCCCCCAATTTGCTCTTCCCTTTTCCCCAGAATCTGTTAAGGATAAGACCAATTGAAGTTAGCTACAAATTAACAACTATCTAATGGACACCTACTATGTGCAAGAGACTACGGGCAGGGATCTTTGGGACAATCTCCTCTGATTTCTTCTAGCAAATGCTACCTGGTTCTAACACGGGCTGCTTTGGGTCACCAGAGCATTGCCTCAACTGGCTGAAGCCCATAGGCCTTAAGTTCTAATCAGGACGAGGCAAGCATGTTGCAGCGCATCTGTTTGAAATTAGGAACATATGCTTTGGTTGATTGGCATTCTGAGGGTCGGTGCTTCCTAGTGCCTGCTGGGTCCCCCTAAATGCCTGGCGGCGGTCTAGGAACCAGGATGGCTTCTAGTTAGCCCCGTTCATGAGGGGCCCTGATGATTTTGTCCCAGAGCAGCCTGAGGAAATCGGACCCACACCTTAGGGGATTACATATGTGTGTGTATATATATATATATATATATATATATATATATATATATACACACACACACACACACACACACACACACACACACACACACACACACCTGTGGGAGCCCTGGGAGTCCTGTCTGCCCCCTCATCATACTCTCTCCTGGATGGACTGGTGTTCTTGCCCGCTTCTGAGTTAGGGGGTCAAAGGATGACACTAAAGTGTGCTCTTGTATTATTTCTGGCGAGTCTATGTTCTCTGTATAAGAGCCTCCCGGCAAATAAGTAAATAGATAAATAGATAAATAGATGATAGCTAGCTAGCTAGATACATAAAACTTACTCTCAGTTTTTTGGAACCAGAAAAACTTGCCTTTAGACCAAGATAAAGCAACCTGTGCAGATTTCTGGGGGAAGCCAAAAGAGGATAGGGGCTCCTGGGTGGCTCAGTTGGGTTAAGCGTCCGACTTTGGCTCAGGTCGTGATCTTGCAGTTTGTGGGTTCAAGCCCCACATCAGACTCTGTGCTGACAGCTCAGAGCCTGGAGCCTGCTTCAGATTCTGTGTCTCTCCCTCTCTCTGCCCTCCCCTGCTTGTGCTCTCTCTCTCAAAAGTAAACAATTTTAAAAATCTTAAAAAAAAAAAAAAAGAGTATAAATCTGCAGTGCCCCTACCTTCAATGTTCTGGGGATAACTTTCGGAGTCCCCGCTTTCCTTCTCTGATCTCCAGGATCTGGAGCCAGTGGGTGACATAAGAGTTCAGGAGAGGAAGCCATCATTGCTTGAGGCCAGGAGATGATCAAGCAAAGTTTCACAAACGAGAAGGGCTGTGAGGACCGCCTGCATTCTGGCTAGCAGGGAGAGGAAGTGAGGAAAAGCATTATAGGACAGGAGAACTGCCTGAGCCAAGCTGCCCAAGGAAAGGACCCACCAAAAATAAACTGGGAGGCTCCTCTGTCTTTCCTTCATCCACTCAGGAGAATAACAATGGAATGACTGCCCTCCTTCAAGGGCCGAGCACCAGCTCCTTGAGGGCCCTGCGGTCCTAGTCCAGATTCAGAAAAATGTTTTTATGAGAATCTCCTGACCTAATATGTTCAGGTTTAAATCTGACAATCACCTCACAAGTACGGTAAGTGAAAACTGTTGAGAGCTCCAGTATACAGCCATTGGCACAGAAGGTACATGGGACCATGGTTCAGTAAGTTCAGCAATGCTATTTCCAGGCTCTGGAAATACTCTGTACTCTGGAAATACTCTGGATGGTACAGTCTATGACTCTCCAACCCACTCCTTCAACTCTTGGTCGACTCTTGGTTTCGACTCAGGTCATGATCTCACAGTTTTGAGAGTTCGAGCCCTGCATTGGGTTCCGCGTGGACAATGCGGAGCCTGCTTGGGATTCTCTGTCCCCCTCTCTCTCTGCCCCCTCCCCACTTGCACTGTCTCTGTCTCTCTCAAAATAAATAAGCTTTAGGGAAAAAAATATATATATATATAACTTAATATAATAGTATAATAATAAATATATAAATATTGTATTTATATATTAGGCCTGAGGTAAGTTTAAAAGATACTTCTGAAGTAAAAAAATCATGTAGGAAAATGTTTCAAAATATTTACTTATTTACTTATTTACTTATTTATTTATTTATTGAGAGAAAGAGAGAGCTGGGGAGGGGCGGAAAGACAGAGAGAGAGCGTCCCAAGGAAGCTCCTCACCGTCAGCACAGAGCCTGATGTGGGGCTCGACCCCACAAACCACGAGATGGTGACCTGAGCTGAAATCAAGAATTGGACAATTAACGGACTGAGCCACTCAGGGGCCCTGAAAATATTTTAGAATATGCAGATACATTTCCCAAGGATCCTTACAGACTAATTATGGCTAATCCCGCGGCAAAAAGAAAACAAAGAAAGATATTACACAAAAATGACAAGATTCTTGAGACTCAAAGAAAAATAACCATTTTTTCATTGGCAAAACTCCCAGATTCTTAAGTGAAACTTGTAAAAGGCTAAGCACGAACATGGAATACATTCTTAGCTCATCTTTATAATATAGTAATTGACAGGTAACACTGAGACATTGATTGGAAAATTAACATTTTGAAAAAATCAGTAATTAACAACGTGACTTTTAAACATATTGTTAAGTATGGCCAAGGTTCGGGCATTTCCTTTTTGTCTGTCTACACTGGCAAGCATTTTTCAATTCAAACATATGTTTGGGTGGACAAGTATTTTATTTGGCAGCAACCTAACAGTTTAAGTATAGATTTCAACATCAAATGTTTGCTCCATAAGCAACCATTTTTCAAACAGAAGCATTTCTCACCATTGTTTCCTCAAACAAATGTTTATCTTGGAGCCGGCAGAGGCAGCCAAGCATTCCAATAAATCTCTTCAATACGTTCATCACTATTATTTTGTCACCTACAAGATCTTCTATTGGTCACATCCTCTTACGGATTTTCAAAGGGTTGCTTCGCAAGGCCAGCCCTCAAAAAGCTTTGTACGACAAATGCAAGCATTCTCAAGATGACATTTTTCTTTGTTGAAAGGGAATGGAAGGAAGTACACGCCCATTTAGCAGTGTTTCATCTGTGTTGATGCCATTCTACTTGTGATTTGATTATTGGCACTACTGGTCTTCTGACTTCCAGATACAGAGTTGGGAAAGTGGTTGGCATGGGTCCCTCTGCTCCCTCCTCCCAGACAAAAAGGAGAGGATGAACCTCACATGACTCTCTGAGTGACCGTGTGCCGTGTGTGTGAAGACAGAGGACCACTGGGATTTGAAGAATCTGCGATGATATAGTCTGGCTATATATTTCTTTTTATTTATTTATTTACTTACTTACTTGTTTACTTATTTATTCATTCATTCATTCATTTTTCAATTGGAGACAAAGAGAGCACGCAAACAGGGGAGAGGGGCAGAGGGAGAGAGAAAAACAATCCTAAGCAGGCTCCCTACTGAGTGCAGAGCCCGACGCGGTGCTCGATCCCATGACCCTGGAATCAAGCCCTGTGCTGAAATCAAGAGTCAGAAGCTCAATCAAGTGAGCCACTGAGGCTCTTAGGTCATGATCTCACCATGTGTGGGATCAAGCCCTGCATTAAGCTCTGTGCTGACAATGCAGAGCCTGCTTGAGATTCTCTCTCTCCCTCTCTCTCTGACCCTCTCCCGTGCTTGCTCTCTCTCTCTCACTCTCAAAATAAATAAATAAATAAATAAACCTAAAAAAAACACAAACAATGGAGTATTTGGTGGTTACATATGAAAAGCCTGGTTGGGGCGCCTGGGTGGCTCAGTCTGTTGAGTTTCAAACTCTTGATTTAGACTTAAGTCATGATCACACAGTTGTGAGATTGAGCCCCACCTTGATGCTCCTTGCTGAGGGAGGAGCTGCTTGGGATTCTTTCTCTGTCTCTCTGCCCTTCTCTCTCAAAATAAATAAATAACCTTAAAAACCAAAGTCCAGTTATGGGTTTTCAGGTCTAGATGGATTCAGGGCTTCAAACAACATGTAGTCTAGGTCTTTCTCTTTATCTCTTGGCTCTGGCTTCCTCTGTTGTGACTTTAATTTCATGTAAAACCTGCCATGTGGTTGCCCCCAGCAACTCCAAGTTCACCTTATTTAATCTTCCAGATAGCAATCCCAGGGGAAAAGTTCACTCCTTCCAATTGTTCCAACAAGAGTTCTGGTGTTACGTCTTCACATGGGCTGATTTGAGTCACCCAGCTGACCCTGAATTAATGATCACTGCAGCCAAGAAAATGGAGTGTACTGACTGTCCAAGCGTGGACAGTAGTCCTAACTAAATCCAGAGACTGAGACTGGGACAGGAATCGTTTTCCAAAGAAAACCGGGTGTTATTTCTAGAAGATTTATGAATGAATGAACACTGAACAAGTTAAAGTAGGTGGCCCCTCCCCTAGGAAGGCTTTGCCTACTAATAGCTACAGGTCCCTTTTTATAGGGAATATTGCCGTTGAAAAGCCCACAGTTGTTACAGCAAATCTGTATTCGTTCCTTGTTGTACTTGGCCTTCTGTCTTGAAACCACCATAAATGTCTACTAGGAGCAGAGGCTGTAATGAACGAGTTTGGCTCTGAGAGCCAAGTGATCTGTGTGACCCACACCAGTGGTTGACCAACTCAGCTCCCATGTGCAATCTGCACAACCCTTTTTTCCCTATTCACCTTCTAGGGTTGACTTAGAAGCAGTTGAGGCGACCCAAGCAGAAATCCTTGGGTAAAACTTCTAAGAATTCTTAAAATTTTTTTTTCAATGTTTATTTATTTTTGAGGGGAGGGGGGAGTAGGGGCAGAGAGAGAGGGAGACACAGAATCCGGAGCAGGCTCCATACTCTGAGCTGTCAGCACAGAGCCCCACAAGGGCTGAACCCACGAACCATGAGATCGTGACCTGAGCTGAAGTCAGATGCCTAACCGACTGAGCCACCAAAGAGCTCTTAAGAATGCTTTTAAGAAGAAAAAGCTTCAGGAATGCCTGGATGACTCAGGTGGTTCATCGTCTGACTTCGGTTCAGGTCATGTTCTTACAGTTTGTGGGTTCAAGCCCCATGTTGAGGCTCTGTGCTGATTGACAGCTAGGAGCCTGGAGCCCACTTTGGATTCTGTGTCTCCCTGTCTCTCTGCCCCTGCCCTACTCACACTCTGTCCCTCTCTCTCTCTCTCTCAAAAATTAAAAAAAAAATTAAAAAAAAAAGATGAGAGTTTGAGCTGCCACGCCTTTTAGACTTCTGACTTTTGTCTGTTCCTCTTCCCCATTTCCTCCGTCCTCAAGCACAAATATAACGAGTGGAGGTACAGGTGTAGCACTGCTGAAGAAGAAAGCTACGAGCAAAACAGGGAAAAGCCAGGATGCAGAAGGAGCCCGGGTCCCGTGTGGTATCCCTGAGCTACAATCCGAGCCTTAGACTGTCTGCCCCTACCTTTCTTGTTAAGCAAGACAAAAAACCCTCTGCTTGCAGCCAAATGCAATCTCACCTCATACACAAACCTCCAAATCATCTGTGTAATTCACAATGCGGTTTACAGAAGGGTTGATTAATTAGGCGTACCTGGGGGCTCTCAATTTTTGTTAACTATTCTTGATACCTCGGTGGCGAGGCCATGGTTTTCATGCTTTAGGAAGACATACACTGTCCACATAGGCAGTATACCTGGACAGCAGAGTTAGTGGCATTTGGACTCCAACGTGGCTCTGACACTAAAATCGGCAATTGTGTGACCTTTGATAGGTTATTGAAACATTTTTGTACCTCAAGGACCCCATCGTAGTTTCTTAGTGTCATGAGCATTCAATACCTTAGTCCTGGAAAAATGTTTAGGACACAGAAAGCACTCTCTATATGTTATAGCTTACAATGTGCATCGCTTTTTAAAAACCTATTTATAATTTTGTGGCTTCTGTGTTTTGGTATCCTACGGGTAACTCCAGTTAATACATATGGCTCAGGGGTGGCTGGGTGGCTCAGTCGGCTGAGTGTCTGACTTTGGCTCAAGTCATGATCTCACAGTTGGTGAGTTCAAACCCCAGCATTGGGCTTACTGCTGTCAACACAGAGTCGGCTTCAGATCCTCTGTCCCCCTCTCTCTCTGCCCCTCCCCTGCTCATGCCCTCTTTATTTTTAATAAACATTAAAATATAATAATAATAAATTAATTAAAAAAAAAACCATATCACTCAGGAATGAGCACATGGCGTGGAGACACTATGGTTAACTATTTATGAACCGCAACCCTAGCCATACAGAGACTGTGTGGTCAAGACTGTGGCACCTGTGAGTTCTCCTCGACCAGAGATCTCATCCTTTCTCTTGCACCTTGACCCTAGTTGCTCCTGAGATACTCATTCCAGTGTTTGGGCTGATCTCTTAAATGCACATTTACTTGCCTTGGCTGAATATGTTTTCTCATTGACTGTAAGAAGCGTCTGGATATGAAATCAATAATCATGATTGAGAATACTTATATTTCATACAAAAAGAAATGCCTCAGGAGAAATGGATGCCATTGTAGAGTCTATAACAAGTAGGCTAAGTAGTAGGTCACCGTCTTGATCATGAGGCCACTCATCTTGGACTTAATTGGCTACCTTAACACATCCTCACCCCCAACTCAAGTACATGCTGTTTGCCAGGAAAAGGACTGGGTTTTAGGACAGAGGTAAATACTTTTGGCTAAAACTTACTGAGCATAGATTATGCACCAAGTAATGGGTTAAATGCTTCTCAGGTATCATTTCGCGGAGTATTCATTTTGATATGAGCTACCTTTTAAGGGAAACATTTAGGTTATTTTATTTACAGTTTTACCACCTAAGAGTGCATGTCTAAATCTCATGGTTCATGAGATCAAGCCCTATGTCGGGCTCCATGCTGACAGTACAGAGCCTGCTTGGGATTCTCTCTCTCCCTCTCTGTCTGCCCCTCCCTCCCTTCCGCTCTCTCTCTCTCTCAAAATAAATAAATAAGTAAACATTAAAAAAAGAGTTATCTCTAAATAATTTTTGAATTTTTGTGAATTTTGTGAATAGAATCATACCAAATGCTTTCTCTAGAACCTTGCCTCTTTTGCTCAAAGCTATAAAGTTAAGCTTTTTTCACATTGTTGTATGTGACTTAGCTCACTGATTTTTAATGTCACGTATCATAAAAATATACACCATAATTTATCCATTTTAGATTGATGGACTTGCGAATGGTTTTCATTATATGACTATTTTGAAAGATGGTGCTATGAACATTGCTGAACCTGTATCTTGTTATGTGTATGCTTGAGGTTCTGAATGGTATAGACCCATGAGTGGACAGGCTGGATCCTGAGGTTTATATATCTTAAACTTTGCTAGAAAGTACCAAATTCTTTTCCAAAGTGGTTACATTAATTTGTACTCCGGCAAGCAAAGAAAGAAAGTTCTTGCTATACCATATTTTGTTAACCCTTGGAGTTGTTAGTTTTTCTTTTTTTTTTTTTTAATTTTTTTAAACCTTTATTTATTTTTGAGACAGAGAGAGAGCATGAACGGGGGAGGGTCAGAGAGAGGGAGACACAGAATCAGAAACAGGCTCCAGGCTCCGAGCGGTCAGCACAGAGCCCGACGCGGGGCTCGAACTCACGGACCGCGAGATCACGACCTGAGCCGAAGTCCGCCGCTTAACCGACTGAGCCACCCAGGCGCCCCTGGAGTTGTTAGTTTTTACATTTCTTGTGGTCTACATTGGCAAATTTTGACTTTTTGATATTAACTTGCATTTCCTTGATCACTAATGAGTTGAGCACCACTCTGTATGGTCACTGGCTATTTAGAGTTTCTCTTTTGAGTGGTGCCCATTAATGACTTTTGCAAGACTTTTGTCTGGGGTTATCTGATTTTTAGATCTTGATTTGCAAGCCTCCTTTTTTTCTCCCTCTTATTTGGTCTGCTTATGAGTCATTTGTTTACTGTATGCACTGCAGATACCTTCTTCCCTTCTGTGACTCACAGTTCCACTTTCTTGATGGGGCCTTATTTTAATACAAATTTTTATTTTATTAAAAATTTTTTTTTAAAGTGTATTCATTTTTGAGAGGTGGGGGGCTGAGCAGGGGAAGGGCAGAGAGAAAGGGAGACAGAATCTGAAGCAGGCTCCAGGCTCCAAGTTGTCAGCACAGGTTCTGCCACAGGGCTTGAACCCATGAACCGTGAGATCATGACCTGAGCCAAAGTTGGACACTCAACAGATGGAGTCACCCAGGTGCCCCTTAAATACAAAATCTTAATCATTTTTGTATGATCTATGCTTAATGCTTCATTAAGGAATCTTTCCCTATCTCAAGGTCACAAATATATTCTTCTATATATTTCTTTCTAAAAATATTATTGGACTTCTATTTCCAGCCATCACAGAATAGCAGGGACTGAGTTTACCCTTCTGTCAATACAACTAAGAAACTCAACAAAATATGTACAACAATAGTTGTCAACATGTTGAACACCAGGCAGTGAAGGACTGTGATCCTTCAGAAGTGGAAAGCAGAAGGGTTAAGGTCTACAGTTGCCCCAGCCCACTGCCTTGACAAAGGAGTCAATGAGGTGAAGACCAGCACACTTGCGGAGTTGAGGAGACAGAGCCAAGATGTGGGGGAGTCCAAGGTAGCTGGAATCTGCAGAACAGAGGGTTCAAAGGACAGCTGCATAGAGAAGGCACAGAAATCTGCAGAGAGCCCCCTAGAGTGTTCAGCAGAGTCCTGATCAGTGTGTGTGTGTGTGTGTGTGTGTGTGTGTGTGTGTGTGTGTGACCAGTTTCCCCTCTCCTGAGGAAATCAATGCTTCTAGTTTTTTTAAATACCGTTCCTGAGACATCCTATTCATATGTATCCCCCACTTTTTGGTCAAATGTTAAATGACGCACACTGCTTTGTACCTTAGGTTTTTTTAACTTAAGAAATATAGCTTAGAGATTGTTCCGTATCTATGAATAAAGAGCAGTCTCAACTTTTTAAAATAATGTTATGATCTAATCATTAGTTAAGCTGTTCTCTGCTGATGGCCATTTAGACTGTTTCAAATCTTTGTTATGACACATAATGGCACAATTTTGCACATATTCTTTTGCATATTCTGATGAATATTTACTGGTGTAGTGTTGCAGGCTCGCATAGGCTTTTGAGGGCCATTTGTTACAATTTCAGGAACTTTGAGCTCTGGTTGATGGTAGGAGAATAGTTGGAAATTAACCTTGATAGGAGTATTTATATACCATTAAAAATGGCAATATCCAAATAATGGAACGAGCCTAAATGTCCATCAACTGACGAATAAAGAAGATGTGGTTTATATATACAATGGAATACTACTTGGCAATGAGAAAGAATGAAATCTGGCCATTTGTAGCAATGTGGATGGAACCAGAGGGTATTAGGCTGAGTGAAATAAGTCAGGCAGAGAAAGACAGACACCATATGTTTTCATTCATATGTGGATCTTGAGAAACTTAACAGAAGACCATGGGGGAAGGGAAGGGAACAAACATAGATACAAACAGAGAGAGGGAGGCAAACCATGAGACTCTTAAAATACAGAGAACAACGTAGGGTGGATGGGGTGGGGGAGAGGGGAAAGTGGGTGATGGGCACTGAGGAGGGCATTTGTTGGGATGAGCACTGGGTGTTGTATGTAAGCCAATTTAACAATATATTTAAAAAAATAAAAGAATAAAACTGGCAATATCAGGGCACCCGGGTGGCTCTGCTAAGCATCTGACTCTTGACTTCAGCTCAGGTCATGATCTCTTGGTTGGTTAGACTGAGCCCTGCGACAGGTTCTGAGCTGACAGTATGCAGCCTGCTTGGGATTCACTGCCTCCCTCTCTCTCTGCCCCTCTCCTGCCTATGTTCAATCTCTCTCTCTCTCTCACTCAAAAGAAATAAGTTAAAAAAAGAAACCTGGCAATATCTACACATAAAAGGCATTTCCTTATTTTGGGTAGAGAGTTGGCTGTTAAGTATGTACAGTTTTCAATGAACACATTTCCAATAGTGGAATTGCTAATTCAGAGGGTATGTAACACTTGCCATCTTGATATATATATATTGCCAAACTGCCCTTCATGGGTTTCTACCAGCAATGTATAAAAGTTATTCCTGAATTCTCATTAACGGTGTTATCAAAATTATTGATCTTTGCCAATTTGATCAGAGAAATGGGCTTCTCAGTGAAGTTGTATTACTTACACCACTTGTTATTGAAAACAGACATCTTTTTATATTAGTTTTAAATGTTCTTTAGAAAGAACTCGATTTATATCCTTTGCCTTTAGATTGTGGGATTTGTTATTATAAATATTACTTGTAAGAGCTCCTAATATGTTAAGAAGATAAGGACTTGTTGTGGGATATGAATTGCCGGTATCTTTTCTCCAGAATATTGTTTCCTATTTAAGCTTGTTATGGTGGTTTATGCAATGCAGATTATTCAAAATTATTTTTATGTAACTAAATTCATCGATATTTTCTCTTGATGCTGATGATGTTACACATCTTACATGCCCATGGACCACGTGTATATTTTCTTTGGAACACTGTCTTTTAAAATGCTTTCTGCAAAAGAGCCCAAATGTCCATCAGCTGATGAATGGGTAAAGAAGATGTGAAATTCTGCCATTTGCAACAACGGGGATGGAAATAGACAGTATTATGTGAAGTGAAATAAGTCAAGGACGGACAGATATCATATGTTTTCACTCATATGTGGGCTTTGCGAAACTTAACAGAAGACCATGGAGGAAGGGAAAAGGAAAAAATAATTTCAAACAGAGAGGAAGGCAAACCATAAGAGACTCTTAAATACAGAGAACAAACTGAGGGTTGATGGGGCGGAGGGAGGAGAGGGGAAAATGGTGGTGGGCATTGAGGAGGGCACCTGTTGGGATGAGCACTGGGTGTTGTATATAAGTGATGAATCATGGGAATCTACTCCTGAAGCCAAGAGCACACTGTATGTTAGCTAACTTGACAATAAATTATAATTAAAAAAATCCTTTCCCCATTTTTTAACTGTTCACATTTAAAATGTTAAAAATTTTTAAATGTTAAAAAATGTTTAACATTTTTTAAATGTTTATTTATTTTTGAGAGAGAGAGAGAGTAGTGTAGAGGCAGAGACAGAGGGAGACAGAAGCGGGCTCTGTGCTGAGAACAGACATCTCGATGTGGGGCTCGAACTTAATGAAACACGAGATCATGACCTGAGCCAAAGCTGGGTGTCTACCTGACTGAACCACCCAGGTGCCCCTAAAATCCTTTCCCCGTTTTAAAATTAGCTTATTTGCATTCTTATTATTGGATTCAAAAAATTTTCATGTATTCTGAATATAAGTCTCTATTAGATCTCTTCTCTTATTCTGGGAATTGTCCTTTCATTTTCTGGATGGTGTCCTTTGAAGCATGAATGTTTTAAATTTTGATGAAGTACAATTTATCTATTTGTTTCTTTTTGTCTTGCTTGGCTTTTAGCGTCATATTAGGATCAAAATCACAAAGATTTGCTCTTGTTTTCCCTTATAAGTTTTATAGTTGAATTCTTACACTTAACTCTATAATCTCTCTTGAATTAGCTTTTCAGTATGATGTGAGGTAGGGGTCCAACATCATTCTTTTGCTTGTGGAAATCCAGTCATCAGAGCACCCTTTGTTGAAAAGACTACTATTTCGTTACTGAATGAATGGTCTTGGCATCCTTGGGGAAAATGAACTGACCATAAACATGAGGTTTATTTCTGGATCCTCGATTTTACTCCACTGATATCTATGTCTATCCTTATGCCAGCGTCACACTGTCTTGATTACTGCAGCTGTGTAGCAAGCTTGGAAATTGGGAAGGGTGAGTCTTCCAGCTTTGCTCTTCAAGGTTTTTTTTTCTCTTTCTTATTCTAGATCCTTTGGATTCTCACAGGAGTGTTAAGATCAGCTTGTCAAACTCTGCAACAACAAAACCAAACCAAACCAAACCAAACCAAACCAAACCAAACCCAGCTGGGTTTTGATAGGGAAACCTCACTGTGCCTGTCATTTCTACCACTTCGGGCGTAAGGGGGTTGTTATGGATAAACGTAACATCCAGGTGTGTCAGATGACATCAGGGCACTGGCCACAGCTAATGTGAACAGGAAAGAGAGCCTGACACCAGCATAGCTGTCTGTCCATGACTACGTAGCCTTCTCCATGATCTCAGCCCAGAGACAAATGTGGAGTCAGGGGGGCTGGCTGACCAATCAGATCTCTTCTCTCAGGTAGTGTGAATTTGGGACAAAGTCTTTCAGTCTTTAAGAGTAACTTCTTTGCAAATAGAGAGCAAGAAACTGAGTCTCCCCATAGTAGCATAATAGAGAAGTGAGGAATAAAAAGATGCCAGCTGTTGAGGGGACTTAATGACCCATCTTCTAAAATTGTATTGTTTCTTTCTTTTTTATTTTATTTTTAACTTATCTCTGCTCCCATTGTGGGGCTCCAATTCACAACCCAGAGATCAAGAGTCACCTGCTCTTCCAACTGAGCCAGCCAGGCACCCTTAGAGTTTTATTGTTTCTTAAGGATATCACAGCCTTGGTTGGGTTGGGCTGGGCTCTTTAAGGCATCCTGAGTGGAGTCTCCTTCTTTTCTGCCTGAATTATCAACACACAGGTCTTTCGGGGTGGGCAGAGGCTGTTCAAGAATTTTTTTTAGTGCTTATTTGTCTATTTTGAGAGAGAGAGGAGAGGGGCAGAGAGAGAATCCCAAGCAGGTTCCATACTGTCAGGGCAAAGCCCGGTGCGGGGCTCAGTCCCACAAACCATGAGATCATGACCTGAGTCGAAACCAAGATGTTTAACTGACTAAGCCACTGAGGCATCCCTGTTCAAGCATTTCTTGTCCTCATTTCAACCTCAGATGAAAAAATGCAGACCCTAACACCTGAATAGTGTGCCCTTTACTTGTGGTAGGTGGCTAAGTTCCTTGGGCACGGGGCCAGGAATGTCTGATCCCACACAGCAGGACCTGGCACATAGTAGGCCTTCAAGAGATATTTGTTCAATGAACAAAATGCTGGATAAACACACTGTGTCCCCTGTAATCTGTTCCTCTCCATGAGGGTCAGGAAAATACAACTCAATCCTGCCTTCTCACTCGGAGCTGGCTGTCAGCTGTGGAATCGAGTCCACAGGCAGGCCAGATGGAAGATGTGTCTCAGAGTAGCTACTGAGTTTCTCCTCAGGACAGGTTAGTTCTGTGCAGGTTTCTGGATGTCCTGTCCAGATGCAGCCACTATAGGCAGATGGGTCCTGACACACAGATCTGGGGTGGGGTGGGGAGGCTGGACTAAACCAGGCTGGGCTGGACACGCTCACCCTTCTCCTTCCTTTCCTCTCTCCCCTCCCCTCTTCTCTTGCCCCTTTCCTTCTTCCAACATTCTTGCTCTTCAGCTAAGAAAAGGGAGCTTGACCTAATCAAAGATAGCCACAGCTATTCTCCTTTCCATCAAATAATTTATATTTCTTTTTCTTTTAATGCTAAAAATAAAATATTCCTTAGGCCATGCTAAATCCATTATTGTTCAAGTATCTGAAAGGCCTTATCTCCTTCCACTCTCCTCCTTGCCAACCCTACTCTAGCCACACTGTTGTCTTCACTGTTCCTCAGGACACACAGGCATGCTCCCACCTCAGGGCCTTTGCACTAGCTCTTTCCTCTGCCTGGAATGCTTTCTTCCCCCCTGATGCTCTCATGGTTCAGTCCTTCTTCCCTTTCAGGCCTTAGGGAAATGTCAGCTTCCCAATGAGGTCTGCCTTGATTTCTCCATTTTTGCTTATTCACTTTCCTTGCTTTATTTTTCTCCACGGTCTGTATCATCCTTTTATACAGAGCATGTTTTTGTTTCTTATTTTGCTTAGCATCTGTCTCACACAAGAGGATGTAAGCTTCTTGGGGGCCAGGATCTTTGCCTATTTAGTTTCCTGCTCTCTCCCAGTGCCTAGAACAGCTCCTGCTCTTAGCATGTGCTGAATTTTGAATTAACACGTGACGTCATGAGGTGCTTCGTCTCCCGTTATGCCTTGCTATGTTTCCAGTGTCCAACTCTGGCCTTGGGGATCACTCTGCCCTCCACCAGGTGGGAACAGAGGCATGCCACCGGGTAGTCACAGAATGGTCGCCCAGTATCGAGGGCCACAGTCAGGCCCTTGAGTGGCCCAATACAAGTGACTGCATTTGTAGCCATGAAACATGGTCAACACTGAATGGACAGTTTGTCCAGTGAGGTGAAGTGATCAGCTGTATCCCAAAGGCTCGGCAATCCAATTGTCTACAGACTTTGTGGTGAGAGGTAAAAATGGTGGCAAAGACAGGACAAATCAGGGGCGCCTGGGTGGCTCAGTCGGTGAAGCATCTGACTCTTGGTTTCGACTCAGGTCGTGATCTCACAGTGCGTGGGCTCGAGCCCCACACCAGGCTCTGTGCTGATGGCACAGAGCCCGCTTGGGACTCTGTCTCCCTCTCTCTCTGCCCCATCCCTTGTCCTCTCTCTCTCAAGAAAAAACATTAAAACATTTTAAAAAATAAAGACAGGACACATCATCACTTGGGGTTTGAATCCTAGTGAAGTCTCTTCAAATGGCTGTTACCCAGGATCAAAGAGGGAATCTAGAGAAAGACCAAACATGACCCCCAGCACTTTAAGCGTGTCATGTTGCTTATCATGAGTGTGATGGGAGGAGGAAGTTGGAAAACTCATTTGATTTCCTGTGGTCTGAAAGTCTTTATCTCCATTTCTTCGTTTGGATTAAAATGCGATATATGTTGTATACGGTTCAGGATACCCCTCCGCCGTTAAAACTAAATTAATGGTGGGAAGGTGACAGCGATTTGAGAGACGAGAATCACCCTTAGTGCTTCTCAAGACACCTCACGAAGTTAGGAGAGAGCTTTGCGGGGAACAGTTCCCCCAGGGAACTAGAACTGGAAATGCTTGACGTGTGCTTGCTTGGAAACGGTGACAAGCTAGGATCTGTGATTCTGAAGTGGTAAGCGTTGAAAGCTTAGATGGAAGCATGCCACTTTGAATGATCCATATTTCGTCCTAGAATTGGGTCATGAATTACCCACCATCTCACTTCATGGAGCATGAGTTTCATCAGGCCATTTTCTTCCTGTGAAAACTGGGCAGTTTTACAAGACAACAGGGCAGGGTGCCTATCCTGCATGGCATGTGAGTAGTCATCTCATCAGACGTGGGTCCAGACATCTTCTCTACGCGCTTTTGAGGTGCCTGACATCTGAACATGTACCTGGGATCTAGAAGATTCAGATCACCATTGACTCACAGCTCACACTGTCTTTGTTACAAGGTCCCAGAGCAACAAGAGCTATTAGTTGGAGGGTCAGAATGTGTGCTAACATATGAGCAGAGATAGCAACAGAGGCTGCTATTGGCAGTAACGGGAACAAATACGTAATGCGACGGGGCAGCCGAGAGAGAAGAGAGAAAACTTGTGAAGTAGGTCAGCACTTCCAATGAGCAGAGGAGGTAAAATTTGTCTCTTTCACACATGTGGTCCCTCATTCAGCAAGCATGTAGTTGAGCACCATCCCTGTCCCAGGCATGTTGTAAATGACAGGCGATGCCAAGATGAAAAGGGGCAGTCTGTGTTCCCAAGATGTGCACAGTCTAGTAACCGCCGAGGGGACACTGCCCCAAGGCGTCTGGCACATTCCTTCAGAGGCATTGAAGCAAATCAGGAAAACTAAGCGATATACAAGGTATGTGGCCCATGATGCGGTGATAGTTAGATGTGACAAGAATACACCACATTTAAGAAAATGTGAAATTAAAAAAAAAAGAAATGGGAAGGAAACGGTAAAAGACAAGACTCTACAGTTCAGGACCGGACATAAATAAACAAGATGAGAGGAAAACACAGAAAGTTGTTTTTTTTTCTTTCAAATTCCTTAACTCTAAATATCGAATCATTCAAGTAATATCTATTCAACTTACCCCGTCTGGGTAAAGGTTTTTTATTTTTTTATTTTTTAAATGTTTGTTTTATTTTTTTGAGACAGAGAGAGACACAGCCTGAGTAGGGAAGGGGCAGAGAGAGAGGGAAACACAGAATGTGCAGCAGGCTCCAGGCTCTGAGCTGTCAGCACAGAGGCCCAACACGGGGCTCGAACTCACGAACTGTGAGATCGTGACCTGAGCCGAAGTCGGACGCTCAACCGACTGAGCCACCCAGGTGCCCCAAGGTTTATTTTTTTAAATAAAATTTTTTAAGATTGATATTTTATAAATAAGGTGGAGAAGAATTTCTTGTTTCTAAAGAGCTCTCCTAAGAATGGTGATGGCAACAAGTGACTATGGATAGTCATTTTTTGTTTGTTTAAAACTGTTTATTTATTTTTACAGAGAGTGAGGGAGAGAAAGAGCGAAAGAGAGAAAGGGAAAGAGAGAGACAGAGAGAACAAGTTGGGGAGGGGTAGAGAGAGAGAAAATCCCAAGCAGGCTCCACAATGTCAACACAGAGCCCAACACTGGGCTCGAACTCACAAAACTGTGAGATCATGACCTGAGTTAAAATCAAAAGTTGGCTTAACAGACAGCCACTCAGGCACCCCTGTTTGTTTTTGTTAAGTAAACTTTAGCCCAACGTGGGACTTGAACTCACAACCCCGAGATCAAGAGTTACATATTCTACCAACTGAGCCAGCGAGGTGCCCAGGCACTGGATAGCTTTAAGGATCCCAGAAAATCTGACCCCCCTAAACCGTATTCATGTAAAGGAATGGATTTTTCTCCGATCTCACTAAAAGAATCATGCCGACATCATTTCCTGACAAGTCCCCTGGCCCTGCCCCCACTCCATCTTTTGCCACCAGACTGTGGCACCTAGGACTCTCTCCGTGTGGATATTCCAGGGATGTTTAACTCTTGATCATGCCTTGGCAAGAGCACAGAGGTGGTGACTTTGTGAGAAGTAAAAGGGGGTGCTGCTGGGCTGAATACTGACCCCAGTTCTCCCAAGTGAGCGTCCACTGGAAACCTAAGAATGTGATTTTATCTGGAAATAGGATCTTTGCAGATCCAAGTACTTAAAATAAGATCATATTGGATTAGGGTGGGTCCTAAATCCAATGACCTATGGCCTCATAAGAAGGCCACACGGAGACATAGATGCCCAGAGAAGACAGCCATATAAAGATGGAGGCACACTCCCTCTCTCTCTGCCCCTCCCCTGTTCATGTTCTGTCTCTGTCTCAAAAATACATAAACGTTAAAAAAAAAAAAAAAAAAAAGATGGAGGCACAGAGGGAGTTACGTTGCCTGAAGCCACTGAACACCGGGAGCCACCAGAAGCAGGCAGAGAAGGATTCTCTCCTAGAGCCTTTCAAGGGATCATGACCTTAGTGACCAACACCTTGATTTAGGATTTCTGGCCCCTGAACTGTGAAAGAACATGTTTCTGTTGTTCTGAACGAGCTGACTTGTAATGTTTTGTTAGGGCAGCCCCAGCAAACTACTTGAGGGGGCCTGACAGGAATCATGGCTGCAATCAAAAAAGCAGTAAATATCGTTTCAAAGATTCAATGAATGGATTAATGGCTCTTCATCAGTGGAACGACCGTGTCCCATCTCCCCTGCTGCACTGAAGCCTCTGAAGCAGGCCCAAGCCCTCAAGGTGAAGGGCCATTCAGGATGGCCCCTTAAAATCAGCACTGTAGGGGGGCGCCTGGGTGGCGCAGTCGGTTAAGCGTCCGACTTCAGCCAGGTCACGATCTCGCGGTCCGTGAGTTCGAGCCCCGCGTCAGGCTCTGGGCTGATGGCTCGGAGCCTGGAGCCTGTTTCCGATTCTGTGTCTCCCTCTCTCTCTGCCCCTCCCCCGTTCATGCTCTGTCTCTCTCTGTCCCAAAAATAAATAAAAAATGTTAAAAAAAAAAAATCAGCACTGTAGGTTGTAAGTTAGGGGCGGGAAAGAGAAGCGGCCTCAGGCCTGCCCACGCCTGTTGTGGGGCTGGAACGAACTCTCTGGAGTCTCAGAAAAGACGTCCAAGTTTAAAGTCTTTGAAACCACTCACAAAAACCAGCCCGAACCATACAGATGGCCTGAATTTCCACTCTGTGGCAGAAATTACTGTGTGACCCTGGGCAAGTGGAAGCTCTCTTTCAGTCCTGGTTTCTCCTGCCTGAAAACCAGGAATAAGACGGTACTGGACTCTTACTTTCCCAATGTTTACCATGAAGCTGGCAAAATCCATTCTCCAAAGTCCAGAGGTGCTCTAAGTGGAATGAACACATATGCCATTGGGCCCCAGATACTTCCCGTTTTTGCTGTTATCCCAGCATGATTATCAACAGCTTCCCTTGCACTCACAAAAACTGGCCCACTGTCGGTCATTAATTCTATGGTCGCCCAGGTTTTGAGGAATTCTCATGGACGTGGCAGAGAAAAATTTACAACGCGAGCCTGACCTTGGCCGGACCCTGCACAGAGCACCACAATCATTTCAGGCATGCGCCCTACAGCGATGCAGTTAGCGTTACTTGCCCTCACTGTGTATCTTTCACATATATGCATATTATTTTCATTACAGTTCGTTTCAGTACAGATGGAAAATATAGTCGGTATGTAGGACTGTATAATATTGTGTATCGAACACAAAATAACCAGCGTGTTTAATAATTAGATGATTGGCGTGCCTGGGAGGCTCAGTTCCATGAGCGTCCAACTCTTGATTTCAACTCAGGTCATGATCCCATGGTCGTAGGATCAAGCTTTGCAAAAGGCTCCATGCTAAGTGTAGAGTCTGCTTAAGATTCTCTCTCTCCCCATCTGCCCCTCGCCCCTGCTCATGTGCATGCATGCACTGTATCTCTCTCTAAAAAAAAAGGGGGGGGGGTGCCTGTGTGGCTCAGTCAGTGAAACGCCTCACTCTTGGTTTTTGGCTCAGGTCACGATTTCATGGTTTGTGAGTTCGAGCCCCACACTGGGTTCTGCGCTGACCATGTGGAGCCTGTTGCAGACTATGAGTCTGAAGTTCTCTCTTTTCCAGCAAGAGAGTGGATGCAGAATTGAATACCAGAAAGGTTAACGTCCGGGAGGAGAGAAGAGCCCCGAAGCGGGGTTTCTTCTCTGTATTTACTGAGCGCTCAAGATCTTACCCATATGGTGAACGTGAAGAAAACAAGATCTTACACATGTGAACATGGAGAAAGCAATCATTAACTTGTATAAGAAGCAAAGGGCCTGGGTGACAAGTGGAATTTATGATCAGAGTGGAAGAGTATATTGGCGTCAGATGGAAAGTGATTTCCTGCAGGTGATATAACAAGTTGCTCGTGTTCCCATTACAGTATCTCACCCGCCCACCTCGGGCGTTTTTGCCCCATGGTGGTGGCTTTCCACCCTAAGCTTTTTTTCTAACCATTTATGTAAGTAGAACCTATTTCCCCACAGGATCCTGCTTGGGATACACACACACTCTCTCTCTCTCTCTCTCTCTCTCTCTCTCTCTCTCTCTCTCAATAAAGAAATAAATAATCATAAAAATTAGATGATTGGTGTTCTTAACATTTTATATGATGCAGAAATCCATGATGAACTGTTGTATAGACATCTGAGATGTTTGGTGAAATCTGGAGCAACTTGATTGCACTTCTGGGTAAGCCTAGAGTTCTCTATGATTTTTTTTTATATTTAAAATAACAGAATATAGTCTCTCTCATTCTGCAAATCCCCTATCTGGCACATTTTCAGGAGCAAATGCGATTGGTAAGGAGGGATACTTATATGTCACTGGGTTGTGAAAACTAACTAGCACACACGTATAGCAAGCACAAGGCTCACAATGGCTGCCTCGTCCCCTCTGTTGAAATGAAAACTCTATGTAGAGAGTAGGAATCCCAGCCCCCATGCCCAGTGTGCAAGAATCCTCACCTGCTTTATTTAGAGTTCTCATTTAGGCTGCGTGACCCACATTTCATGTTGCTTGGAGGGAGCTCGCCTTGCCTTGGATTGTGACAGGAAATTCTGGTCCACTCCTGTGCCACCGGGCAACTGGGTCCTTGGTCACCAACCAACACGGTCATGGGGGGAGCGGAGGGCTTCCCCTGCCCCTGCATGTGGTTCCTTGAGCTCTCCTGCCGGCCTCCTGCTGGGCGCCACCTGGGGCACGGGAGGTTCACCGCACAGCCTCCTGGGATCCCTGCCCCCACTGCCTCCACCTGAGCCCCAAGTGCTGCCGTAACAAATTACCACAAACACCACAGATGTATTACTACCTTGCAGTTCTGGAGGGCAGAAGGCCAAAATGGGTCTCAGGAACTAAAGTCAAGCTGTCAGGACCAGCTGGCTCCTCCTGGAAGTGCAAGGGGAGAATCTGCCCATTTGCTTTTGCCACCTTTGTGGGGGACTGGGGAGAGGGCACCTGGGTGCTGGGACTCCCAGCGTTTTCCTCCATCTTCCAAGCCAGCAGGGTGATGTCACCACACCACCGGTGATCCTGTTCACCTGCCTGCCTCTGGCAAGGACCTTGTGCTTACATGGCGTCCACCTGGGTACTCCAGGCTGATTTCCCCCATCTTGAGCTCCTTAACTTAATGCTATTTGCAAGGTCCCCTTTGCCGTGTAAGGTCACATATGTATAGATTCTGCAATTCTGGAGGGGCCATGACTCAGACTAGCACACCTCACAGAGTCGTTCCTCCCTGGGGCCTTGGTGCCTCCCAGGCGCTCCTGGAAAGCAGGGCACAACCCCCTCTGCTCTGGGAACCCCTCTTCACGTTTGTGTCCATGCACTCGCCCCTTAGCTCTCCCCATCCCCGCCTCAGCCCGGGAGAACCTTTTTTCAAGTTTGGAGGTGAAAGGAAAGCACCCCTACCGGGGCATTTTGTTCAGATCCAGAATCTTCTAAGCTCCCCCCAAGATTTGGGCTATGGTAGCACAGACATAAGTAATTTCTAGGGTGCTTCTGCTTTTTGGCCCGGTACCTCCTTTTCCTGAGGTTATGGACCAGAGCAAACCATCTGATTAAAAGATGGGAGCTGAAGGGGGGAATGTGACAAACGTCTGTAAATTAATATCTCAAAGTATTATCCAGTCACATTTGCAAACCAACATAGCTCTGTGTGAGGGATAAAGGCAGAGGCGTGTCAAGAAGGGGTCCCGGAGGAAATCCGCCCGAAGGCTGGCTCTTCAGCCTCTCTCTCCCTCTGGTGACTTCTCACCCTTATCTCCACCGCGGCCACCAGCCCGTGTGGCTCTGAAAGCACCCTGCTTCCCCTTCAAAGTATTGCCCCTAATCTGCACAGAACTTTCGCCCGTGCTTCCCTCAGCACACCTAAGACAGGCTGGCACTTTCACAGAGAGTGGTACTCAGTATCAAAACAGACAGAAGGAAACAGCTACACAAAATACAAACAGCATAAAAATGATTATGACTCTGTCAGGCAACCGTCTGGCCATGGTAACAGCCGGCTGTGACAGCTGGCTAAAAAGAGTGTCTGGGGGCGCCTGGGCGGCTCAGTCGGTTAAACAACCGACTCTTGATTTCCGCTGAGGTCACCATCTCACGTTTCGTGGGTTCGAGCCCAGCGTTGGGCTCTGTGCTAACAGTGCAGAGCCTGCTTGGGATTCTCCGTTCCACTCTCTCTGCCCCTTCCCCTCCCCAACTTGAGCTCTCTCTTAAAATAAATAAATAAACTTAAAAAAAAAAAATAAAGAGTGTGGCTTTCTCTCTTCTCTGCCATTTCTGCTGTCACCCCTATCCTTACCTCTCACTCTAGAGCAGGTGTCATATTATTGTCTGACACACGACAGCAAGCCAGGCAACTCTTCTTTCTGGTCCCCATTAAATAGAAACCCACATCTCCAAATCTGCCACTCACCATACTGCTCAGCCCTGGTTCATCACCATGGTGACTGACAAATGACCACAAATGAGAACCAAGAGACGAGGAAGGATCTCGGCCTTCAAGCCTTAGGCTCTGAGCTCCACCTGTGGAGAACTTCAGATGTTACACACAAGTGAAGAAGACCCCCTAACACATACACACACACGCACAAAATATCTTGAGAATGTGTAACTGCATTTTCTGTACATGATTACACACTTAGGGAGCAGGAAGGTAAATTTTCAAGGGAGAAGGTATATAGAATTTTAGCGGAGAAATCACAATTTCTTCAAAAACAGAAATGACCCAGTTCAAAAGTGGGCAAAGGACTTAATAAACATTTTCCCACAACACATGCAAAGATATGCACAAGATATGCAAATGGCCAATGAGCACATGGAAAGATGCTCAATATTATCTGTCATTAGGAAAATGCAAGCCAAAACTACAAGATATCACTCACACCTACTAGGATGACTACAATTAAAACACACACACACACACACACACACACACACACACAAGATAAAGTATCAGCGAGAATGTGGGTAAATTGGAACCGTCATACATTTCTTCTGGAAATGTAAAATGGTACAGCCACTGCGGAATACAGTTTGGCAGCCCCTCAAAAAGTTAAACGTACCATGACCACATGACCCAGCCTTTCTACTCCTAGGTATACACACGGTGAATTGAAAACATATGCCCACAGAAAAATCTATACATGAATGCTCATAGCATTATTCATAATGTTCAAAAAGTGGAAACAATCCAAGTATCCATGAGCAACAATTAACATTATTTGAACAAAGGTCCACAAATTCTTAGCAGCACTGCTGACAAAAACTAAAAAGTGGAAACAACCCAAACATCCCTCAATGAATAAAGAAATCATGATATCAGCGTAAAATGGAATACTACTCACCCATGAGAAGGAATGATTCATGCTACAATGTGAATGAACCTCAAAAACAGTATGCTAACCAAAAGATAGGCACCAAAGGTCATGTACTGTATGATTTAGTTTATATGAAACATCCAGGAGAGGTAAACCCATGGAGCCAGAAGGCAGATTGGTGGATGCAAGAGGCTGAGAGTGGCCACTTAATGGGTAGAGAGTTTTCTTTGGGGGCAATGAAAATGTTTTGAAACTAGATAGAGGTAACTGATTGAATAATATTGTGAATGTATTAAATGCTACTGAATTGTACATTTTAAAAGTGTTAATTTCATCCTATGTGAATTTCACCTCATTTTTAAAAAACGTTTATTTGTTTATTTTGACAGAGAGAGAGAGCAATATGCACAAGTTGGGGAGGGGCAGAGAGAGAGAGAGAGACAGAGAGACAGAGAGAATCCCAAGCAGGCTCCATGCTGTCAGTGCAGAGCCCAACATGGGGCTCAATCCCACGAACCAAGAGATCACGACCTGAACCAAAATCGAGAATCATCGCTTTACCAACTGAGCCACCCAGGAACCCCTCATCTCATTTATTTTAAAAGAGGAAAAAGAAATACAGAACTAGGAGTAAGAGGACCAGAGACTGAATCCTGATCTATTACTTGTTAGCCATTTTACTACAGGAATGTAAATTAAAGTCTCTCTGGGCTTCAGTTTCCTCATCTGTAAAGTGAGACTGATAATGTTTGTACCATCCACATCATAGGGCTATTGTAAGAACAAAATGAGATATTGTTTAGGACATATGACTATCATGTCACCGTTTTATAAGATACAGCAAAACCTTCTATTGTGAGTAACTTGTTCTGCGAGTGTTCCCCAAGATGAGCAAACATTTCTAATAAATTTTAACTTGATAAACAAGTAATGTCTTGCAAAACAAGCGGTAACGGATCAAATGTCACATGATCGCAACTGAGCCCATGGTTCTTCTCTCTCTCTCGCTGTGGGATTGGGGGTGATCATCACTGCAATGTCACATTTCCACAAAATCCTCAGAAGTAGGCAAAAGCAAATGTCATTGGATAGGTTCCTTGTTAAAAAAAAACTTGCACGAAAAGAAAAAGATTCCATTGAGCCAACATACAGCAGTGATTCCATTAGTGATAGTGAAAGTTGTCCTACACAATCACCCTCCTCTCTTGTCTCCCTCACACCAGCCACAGAAGTTTGCAAAGGTAAGCGCAGGTTAATTTGTTTCTTTTTCTTTATATTTTCTTTATTATTTTGTATTATATTACAGTATTATAATCATTTTTATGTGAATATTTTTGGGGTGTGGAATGAATCATCTGAGTTTTCATTATTTCTTATGGGGAAATTTCCTTTGATATACAAGTGCTTTGGATTACAAGCATGTTTCTGAAATGAATTATGTTCTCAAACCAAGATTTTACTATACTAGATACGATTATTCAGGTATTAGTCATTAAAATATACACTCCAGGGGCACATGGGTGACTCAGTCGGTTAAGAGTCCGACTTCAGCTCAGGTCATGATCTTGGGGTTCATGAGTTCGAGCCCCATCTGAGCTGTCAGCACAGAGCCTGGAACCTGCTTCGGATTCTGTGTCTCCCTCTCTCTCTGCCCCTCCCCTGCTCAAGTTCTGTCTCTCTGTCTCTCAAAAATAAATAAAAACATTAAAAAATATTTTTAAAAAATAGACACTTGATAAGAACATCGAGAGCTTCCTTTCATACTTTTGCAAGATCCGAGTTATGATAAATGTACTTGCAACATTCTATTTTTAATTAATTTACATATTATGAGCAAAGGATTAAAATAGACAATCCTTATCCAAATAAGTAAGCAACATCTTCAAAATTTACTCCAGGCTATCAAGCCTCATTATGGAATTGACCCTCAGGGAGGAAGATAAAACACATGACACAAATTCTTTTATGGACAGGTGACAGAAATGTGAGTCATTTTACATGCCCAACAGGCACAAACACATGGTTCCTTGTAGTATATCAGTCTGCCCTGGAGTAGGTTCTCACAATATTTTCAACAGAGTAGTGATAAGAATATAGGCAGGGACAGTAAAAACATCTGTGGTTTAAGAAAGCATAAATAGGATTTATCTCATGGTGGCAAGGACTTAATGTTTAGAGGCTCTGTTAGTAAACATAAGGTCCTCCCTCCCAATTTCAATCTGGTTTCAGTCTAATTCAAATCAGGATCATGGGAAATTTGAGTTAAAAATATAAAATAACAGAGGCACCTGGGTGGCTCTGTTGGTTAAGCATCTGACTTTGGCTCAGGTCACGATCTCACGGTTCGTGGGTTCAAGCCCTGCATTGGGCTCTGTGCTGACAGCTCAGAGCCTGGAGCCTGCTTCGAATTCTGTCTCCTTGTCTTCCCATCCCCAGCTTGCACTCTGTCTCTCTCTCTCTTTCTCCAAAATAAATAAACATTAAATATATATATATATGATATATATTAAATATATATTAATTAATATATATAGTAACATAAAAATCTCTACATATTAAAGAAATTAAGAAATAGTACCAACACATCAAAAGATCTCTCTCTTCCTCTCCCTTCTGCTTTTTTTTTTAATGCCACAAACAGTCCCATAGGAATTTGGTGATAAACAAATAAACAGATGAAGTCTCATGAAATCATTAGGGTTTTTATAGTGTATTCAGGAGGCTGGTAAATTGTTACTCTTCTTTGATTTTATATTTCTACGCTATCTCCCCAAAGCATTCTAGCTGATCATGTCTTGAAACATTTTAAAGAGTAAAATGCAAGTGAGCTGAGGGTTTTACAGGATTTCACAAATAATCTGGACTATTTAAATATTACTCTATTTTTCTTTAGAAGGCCATAGTCATTTCATGCCACTGTGAGATTCTGGCCATCTAATAATAAAAGCATGTGGTAAAATGAGTCATTATCCACTATTTAGTAATGTGCAAGAAAATCCTCTAACAGAAACTAGATGTGTGCAGTTGTGATGAGTTTCAGACAAAATTATACTCACTTAGTCTAGTTGGAATATGTGTTCTTATTGTTGTAAAACTGTTTTTTTTTTGTTTTTTTGTTTTTTTGTTTTGTTTTTTTTTTTTGAGGAGAGGAAAGGGGCAGAGAGAGAGAGAGAGAGAGAGAGAGAATCCCAAGCAGGCTCCAAGTTCAGCACAGAGCCCGGGACTCAAGGCTCAGTCCCACAACCCTGGGATCATGACCCGATCTGAAATCAAGAGTCCAACGCTCAACCGACTGAACAACCCAGGCACCCCAAAACTGGTTCAGTTTCACTGCTAAACACACTCAAAGTGTCCAGAGGTGAACACCCAGTCCTCCAAATTCTGTAAGCCTGTTGTAATTACAGAGCTGAGAGCCAGGCCCCAAACACGGGTCATCCTATATAACCAAAGATCCAACGTAGTTCTAAGAAACCAAGGACACTTCTTAAATTTTGAGTGTTTGTACACTAAGTTACATATATGAATAGCTCATTTTTAATTAATCTGAGACATGCATGTTCTGAGAAAGATTGCCTACTAACATAAGACAGTAAGTTGATACATTTCCCTAAAGAGCTTAACATTTTTGTTAATATAACAAAAGTTGAAGTCCATATAACAGTTCTGTTCGCCTTTTTAAACCATTAAAACTAGTTAGCAGCCCCTTCTTACTACTTTCAAGTTCTATTAGTCAGGAACCTGCTCGGTGAACAGAAACAATCCAGCATTGCTGAGTACATATGATGTGCTCGATTCTTAGACCATCCTAGATATATAATTTCACTAAACTCTCATCAAAATCTTGTGAAGGTTATTACCTCCTTTTTAGAGATGAAGACACTGTAGCTCAGAGAGTTTAAGTAGGTGGTCTGAGGCCCCATAATCAATAGGTCAAACTAGGGCTCAAACCCAGGGTCTTTGGACTCTAGGAGCAAGGCTTACAAACCCAAGTTAATGAGTTAATTACGGAACCTAGCATCTAGACACCCAACGAGCTTCCTCGGTGATGAGACTGGAGAGCAAGAACCAAGCCTGTTCCTCTAACAAGTATTTTCTAAGCACCTGCTAGGTGCCTTGTGAAGGGTGAATTAGATAGACACGGCCCCTGCCTTCACAGTCTAGAGGTGAGTTAAGACATCTCTAAAGCCAGTGCACCTCAGTGACTCAAAAGAACTACAGAAATGGTAATGATAACATGGCATGGGAGAGGGGCCTTCTGACTCCCAAGCAGACTCTCAGGATGAGGGGGAGGAGGAGAACATAAATCTTGTAACTGTGTCAAGTATGGTAAGTTTAATAGGAGACCTGTGATTGATTTAACAAGCATTGCTGGAACACCACCTTCGTCCAAGGCACCAAGCTAAGCCTTCCTTTTCATAAGGGTATTCCAATGTTTCACGCATTTCCTGTTTCCTAAATACAGGCATCTCCTAAGAGAAAGCTGTGCTTCCATGGAAAGATCACAAGTATTTCTTAAAGATCTCATTGATTATCATGAAAGTGGTACAGCTGCAAGAGTCCCTTCCACGTGGGGGAACTGGTCGGACCTGAGGACATAAGGGCAGGGTGTTCCAGACCAGATTACATGCAGGCAATGACCACAGAATTGAAGCATTCAGGCCGTGTCTCCCTCCAATGCATCCAACTGTGGAAACTCAATCAGGTCCAGAAATGAATCAATTTCCTTTGCCTGTGTCCTTAAATTTGATGAATAGGGCCTTTGCTTAGAGCTACTGAAGCTGCTATTCATCTCAGTTAGTTGCTAAATAAAACGTTGTTCTTGGATGTAATTCTGGCGAATATGACTTTGGAGATTTTTCATTTAACTATGTAAGTCCAAATTATTTCCCTAGTGATTCTACATTTGAGCTATTTTTGTTCCACATGCTCCATATTTTTTTCCATGTTAAAGACTAGGAATCTAGGAAGACCAGGTTTTCTTGTTGACCGTACAGAAGATAAACCCAAGTGCAAGTGCCAATTTCTGTGACAAACAGCTAAAGTCATCATCAAGAGTTACTTTTCTATTCAGCGCGAATGGACAATCAGGAAAGAGTTTGGGACCTTTAGACACACAAAATTTAAAGTAATTATGAAAGATAAGGTTTAAATCAACAAATAAGCTGTATCTGAAGAGAGTAGCAATGATTTCGACTCGAAGTAGAGGGGCCAGTGGAACTTCTCCACAGAACAGTTCAGAACGCCGTGGTCTTTGTGGTTAAGGACTTGCCTAGTCATGTAACTAGTAGTGAGTAGAATGTAATTGGACCTTGAGTCCTTTTTTTCTCTTCTTTCTTTAAATCTTTAAGCAGGGGCACCTGGGTGGCTCAGTCGGTTAAGTGTCCGACTTCAGTTCAGGTCATAATCTCACAGTTTGTGGCTTCAAGCCCTGAGTCAGGCTCTGTGCTGTCAGTCTGGAGCCTGGAGCCCGCTTTGGATTCTCTGTCTCCCTCTCTACCCCTCCCCCTCTCATGTTCAGTCTCTCTCTCTCTCTCTCTTTCCTTCTCTCCCTCTCAAAACTAAATAAACATTTAAAAAATTTTTTTAAATTTTTTTAAATGTTTTTATTTTTTTGAGACAGAGCATGAGCATGGGAGGGGCAGAGAGAGAGGGAGACACAGAATCCTAAGCAGGCTCCAGGTTCCGAGCTGTCCGCACAGAGCCTGATGCAGGGCTCGAACTCACAGACTGTGAGATCATAACCTGAGCTGAAGTCAGACACTTAACCGACTGAGCCACCCAGGTGCCCCCCCAAATTTTTTTAATTAAAAAAATAATAAAAATTTTTGAGTAAATTTTTATTTTTATCTAAGTGAGGTATGCTCATCATTCACAAAGTCAGAAAGTATCAACTAAAAGGCTTTTCATAAAAAACACTGGTCCCTGACTCACCCCTTTACCATACCTCTCATCTCTGTCTTCTGGGAGTACCCCTTTGTTTTTTTTTGTTTGTTTGTTTTGTTTTTTATTTTTTTTTTTAATGTTTATTTATTTTTGAGACAGAGAGAGACAGAGCATGAACGGGGGAGGGTCAGAGAGAGGGAGACACAGAATCTGAAACAGGCTCCAGGCTCTGAGCTGTCAGCACAGAGCCCGACGCGGGGCTCGAACTCACGGACCGTGAGATCATGACCTGAGCCGAAGTCGGCCGCTTAACCGACTGAGCCACCCAGGCGCCCCAGGAGTACCCCTTTGAATTGTTGCTTCCAGCATTTACACAGCTTTGTTTTTCTAGGTCCTATAACTTTATCCATAAATTTTTATTATGAAAAATTACAAAAAGCATATATCTACATCCACATAGTTATGCACTCACATTTTTTATGAATTCTTTAACAAGTAAGTCGCAACCATCAGTCTTAGATACTATATGTAATTATGCTGTCTTTGCTTCCTCTCTTTTAGACATTATCATGTGACTTTCTGTTTAAGGGATTTAAGGACTGAGGTTTTGTATACCAGCATCTATCTCTTTCACATCCCCCATCCTCCCAGTATCATTACAGTACAATTTTTGGGTAAACATATTCAATGTTGTATACTCTTTGTTTTTTCTGAAATGAATAAGTGCCTTGATATTTTTTCATTTTCTTACTGTCTTTGCTTAGTTTCTTACTAATTCTTCCTGTACCTTCAATAGCTTTTTTTTTTTTAGTTTCTTAAATATTTATTTATTTATTTTGAGAGAGAGAGCACATGCAAGCAGGGGTGAGGGGGACAGAGAGAGGGAGAGAGAGTATCCCAAGCAGGCTCCATGCTGTCAGCACTGAGCCTGACGCTCGGCTCAATCTCATGACTGTGAGGTCATAACCTGAACCAAAACTAAGAGTTGGATGCTTAACCAACTGAGCCACCCATCCTTCAATAGCCTTTTAAAACATTAAGTAGCCCCTGCACAGTCTATCAGTGTGTGTGTATATATAGGCTATATATATACACACACATATATAGGCCATATATATATATATATATATATATATATACACACACATATGTATGGGCTTATTAACACACACACACACACACACACACACACACACACACATGGGTTTATTTCTTTAGACATCTCTCTTAGAGAACTCTACTCTCCCTTGGTTGCCATCTGGAAGTGCCTTTGCCTATCTCCAGGTTTAGAATCCCTGTCTCCTGACTCTCATGCTTGGCGCACCCCCTCATTTTGGCAGAACACGGCCTCTAATAGGTTCATGAGGAGAAAAGAGGAACATAAGGGACGATGTCTATCTCCTGAGTCACACTGTTCCAGTCGGGACTGGTTTCCCTCCTCACCTGTTGTGCAGCTGTCATCCTGGCATCCTGTTCCCAATTATCCTGAGGATTGCTGTGACCATGCTCATGTGTTCCAGCTCTGCATACAGCATGCTGTGTCTTCCTCTTTCCTGGCTTATTTCTTCCCTTGCCTTGGTGGCACAGTGTACGGGAGCTTCCTGAGAAAGGGTGCACAGAAGGTAAAAATTTTTAGAGCTTTCACATCTGAAAATGTTTTTATTCTACACTGGACTGATATTTCGGCTGGCAGTGCATTCTGGGCAGGAAATAACTTTGCTTCAGAATTTGGAATTACTCCTCAATTGCCTTACAGCTGCCCATGATGCAGCTGAGAAATGTGAATTCTGATTCCTTCACTGTTTTTTTTTTAAGGTTTATTTATTTATTTTGAAAGACACAGAGAAAGTGCCAGCTGGGGAAGGGCAGAGAGAGAGAGAGGGAGAGAGAGAATCCCAAGCAGGCTCTGTGCTGTCAGCACAGTCAACATGGGGCTCGATTTCACGAACCATGAGATCACGACCTGAGCAGAAATCAAGAGTGGGATGCTTAACCGACTGAGCCACCTGGGCACCTCGTGATTCCTAATCCGTTGTATGTGATGCTTTTTTCCTTTTCTGAATCGTTTAGACTCTTCCTCCGATTTTAACTATTTAAAATGACATCCTTTGCTGTGGATCACCATAATTTATGGTGCTGGACACCTAGTGGCTCCTTCAGTTGAGATATGTGTTCTTCAGTCCTGGGAACCTTTTTAAAAATTAAAAACATTTTTTTTTTGCTTCCTCCCCCTCTTTTCTCTATGCTCTCTTTTTCTAAGCTATTGTTGAAACATCTGTATTAGTTACCTAATTTTATTGTCTTTAATCTTCTACTTTCCATTTCTTTATCTTTTTTCCTCCATCTTCTGGAAAATTTCTTCAACTTTCTTCTTTAAATTTTTTTTTTTTTTTTGAGAGAGAGAGAGACAGAATGCTCACAGGGGAGGAGCAGAGAGAGAGGGAGTCACAGAATCTGAAGCAGGCTCCAGGCTGCGAGCTGTCAGCACAGAGCCTGAAGCAGGGCTTGAACTCATGAACCATGAGACCATGACCAGAGCCAGAGTTGCATGCTTAACTGACTGAGCCACCCAGGCGCCCCTCTTCTTCAACATTTCTCATCCCAACCCTAGCACTATTTTTGCTATTTTTCTCTTAGTTTCTAAAAGTTATTTTTTGCTCTTTAGAAGTCTTTAGGGTTTTGTTTTTTTGTTTGTTTGTTTTGGGGTTTTTTTTGGCTAATAGCATTTGTTCCCTAGATGCAGTATCTTCCCTTAATTCTCTGAAACTAGTAATGAATTGGGGGGTGTTTTGCCTTGTTTTCTTCTCTCTGCACTGCTTCTAATGTCTCCAATTTGGTTTTCTCCCTCTTGGTTGATTTTAGCGTCTACCTTCAGGGTTAGTGACATCCCTCAGATGTTTGGCAATCTTTGGCTGTTGGCTTATGTTTAACGTGGCGAAAACGAAAGCTGAGAGGAAGTTTTGAGATGTTTGGTTTGGGCTTCCTCACGGTGGGTTTCGCTGTAGAGCAATCTGTCTTTGGAGAGTTAAACAGCAGAAAAGGCTGAGAGGATTATTTAGTCCACAAACATTTGCTTGGTTTTGCTGTTTACATATGGTAGCCCCCCTCTCCGCCCTCCCGCTTAGTGCTGCCTGGCATCTTCCAGTCTGGACATCCTCTGGACGTCTACAGGAAATTAACCTCTAGGGCCCCACAGGGCTGGCGAGGGGCCGATGCCCAGGGTGGAGGGCAGTGAGGGGTATATTCCAGGCTACAACAGCTCTCATCAGGCCTCCTGATTTTGCTTTGCATTCCAACCCTCCCCCTCAGATTCCAGAAGCCTCCTCTGCGGCCAGTTCCTAGCCTGTGAGGACTGCACAGACTAGTCAGCTTGGGTCTTCACTGCCCCACTCCAGGTTTAGAATGTGGTTCCCTGCATTTGCTAAGACGCCTCCCATCCATCCATTTTTCAGTTTACAAAACGGTGCTCTTATCTCCTGTTATATCCATCCTGGCCTGGTAAGTTTATCTTTTATCTTAAACCTCTTTACCATGGTCTTCATAGGGCTTCAAGAAGGAGCAAAATTTGACAAGTATGTTCAATCTGCCAAGTCATCCAGAAAACTCTGTTGTGTTTTTTTTCTACTCCATTATAAGTGTTTGTGCCAACTGTGTAAAGTGTGTAATTCAAGATTATATGATAATCTTGAATAACTATGATACTTCTATAAATATGATTCTTTTATAACCACCTTATCAGCTAGAGTAACCATGAGGTAATGATCAGAAATTCTGAATTTTTTTTAAGAAATTTTTTTTAATGTTTATTTTGGAGACAGAAAGCAGGAGCAGGGTAGGGGGCAGAGAGAGAGGGAGACCGAGGATCTGAAGCAGGCTCTGCGCTGATAGCAGCCAGAGCAAAGTGGGGCTTGAACTCATGAACCATGAGATCGTGACCTGAGCCAAAGTGGGACGCTTAAGTGACTGAGGCACCCAGATGCCCCCAGAGCTTCTGAATTTTCAAAGGAAGAGATGGTTGAAAATAAGAAAGGAAGAGAAAGCATTTTAATATATTTTGCATGATGTTATAAGTTCCAACTTCCATCAGGGAAAATAGAAATGACTAGGGAAAAAAAAAAGGTAAATGTAGACTAAATCCCCCTTAAATGGTAGAGAGGAAGCTCCAGAAACAAATGTAACGCTGACATGCACAGGAATAAAAGTTGGGAACAATGGATCAATGATACCTTATTGAGTACTTAATAGAAACAAACCCTAATCTGTCCCCTTTTTCTGTATTTTACGTAAAACAACCAAAGTTTTTATTATAATACTGAAATGCACATTAATTTGTACATGTCTGTAGGATAGCTGAAATCTACAGTCATGTAGTTAGCATGTTTGTCTCTTCATGTGGACAACTCAAGGAAGATGGTCTCAAAGCAACGAATTTTTCAGCACTTGTTCATTAAAAAAGTTAGAGTGTTGGGTACCTGGGTGGCTCAGTCGGTTAAGCGTCTGACTTTGTGGTCATGATGTTGCGTTTCATGAGTTTGAGCCCCACGTTGGGCTCAGTGCTGACCGCTCGGAGCCTAGAGCCTGCTTCAGATTCTGTGTCTGTCTCTCTCTACCTTTCTCCCACTTGCACTCTGTCTCTCTCTCTCTCAAAAATAAATACACATTTAAAAAAACATTTTTAATATAAAAATTAAGAAAATAATAAAAAGTCAGTGTCAGACACCTGGGCTACAGGGCACTGCAAATGGAATTTCTTCTGTTTTTAAAAAATATTTATTTTTGAGGGAGAGACAGAGCGTGAGCTGGAAAGGGGCAGAGAGAGGGAGACACAGAATCTGAAGTGGGTTCCAGGCTCCAAGCTTCCAGCACAGAGCCCAACGTGGTGGTTGAACTTGTGAACAGCGAGATCGTGACCTGAGCTGAAGTCGGACACTTAACCAACTGAGGCGCCCCACAAATGGCATTTCTGAAGTAGGTAGTAGAATTTGAGCAAGAGGAAAGAGTTTGAAAAATCATCAGTCAAATAGATTGTCCTTACTACTCGAAACTTAAAAAAAATATATACCACAATGTATTCATTGCATTGTTATGGGTAAAGAGGATAAAGGGGACATCCTAGGGAATGACCTCCCCTCAGGGAGAAGCAGCCAATGCCAGGCATGATGTATTGAGTTCTCTCTGATGGTCAGCTGCCTGGGCTTGTCCCAAGGTGGATGCCACAGAGATTGAGTTGGGGCTCAAAGCACCACCTAGACAAGCAAGTTATGTTTTTGCAACAGGACTCTCCCTGCCCCATAAAGCTTCCTTCCCTCTGAACCTCCCCCCACCTGTCAATCAAAGTACTGGTCCTTCACAGTTCCTCTGCATGGGGTTCACCTCATCAGAAGCGAGAACTTAACTTCGGTTTGCTTTTGTTTCTTCCCATTGACTAGCAAAGACACGCCAAAGTAACCTGAAATGAAAACCTTTTTTTATGATATTTTGGCTGATTGAGCCAAATTGCTTCTGATTTATTTTATATTTTAAACCAAAATACATTTGTGATCTGATGTTAACTTATTCAGTATGGAATTCCCTTCATTCATCCAAAGAATATTCTCTAAAAAATGTCTATGATATCTGGGGAGGAGATAATCATTTCCTCATTTCCTCGTGCCATGGGGGAAAAATTCACTAATTACATTTTTAAAAATTATATATATATATATATATATATATATATAATATATTAACATATATATAATGTATATATATTTAATTAATTAATTAATTATATATTTAAGTTTATTTATTTATTTTGAGAGAGATACAGAGCACATGAGTGGGGGAGAGGCAGAGAGAGGGAGAGAGAGGGAATCCCAAGCAGGTTCTGCACTGTCAGTACAGAGCCCGAGGTGGGGTCCCATCACACAAACCGTGAGATCATGACCTGAGCTGAAACCAAGAGTCAAACCCTTAACCGACTGAGCCACCCAGGCACCCCGGCCACCACTCACGTTTGTCATCTCTGCCTCCTAATCCTAAAAATCATGTCTTCTTGGTGACAGCAAGGCCACATGTGGACACGGGCCACAAGGACGACTTGGGGAATGTAGTTTTAGCATTCCAGCCCTCACAGCACAAGAAGGAAGAGAGGGAAGTTAGGAAGGTACTGAGGGAGGCATTTCTGCTGCGCTCTGAAGAGAATGGGGATTCCCGACATTCCTCATCGGGGATGGAGCCCTCCTACCCTTGGGCCTGGGGCGTAGCAGTCTAAATAGGAGGATGTTCCCGGGATTCTCTTAAGGAAACAAGATTCTCTGCACAGGATTCTCTTAAGGAAACAAGCTCCTAGATCCTAAGTACAGATCCACGGTGGTGACAGGGTGTGGCTGTTACCAGTTGCCGCAGGATGGATCACCCCCCAAAACTTGGCGTCTGTAAGCAACACCACCTTCCTGTCTCTCACGCTTCTCTGGGCTGGTGGTCCCGGCTGGCTCCCTCACAGGCCTGGCGGCTGGTGCTCCTGGTGGGGCCCGATCCTGCCCTGCGTGGCCTCTCAGCGCCCCCGGTGGAAAGGGCAGAACTGCAAGGCCACTGGAGCCTGCGCCTCAGGGACCACCTCACTTCCACCACGTTCTACTGGACACAGCAAACAAGGCCAGCCCAGATTCGGGGGGGCGGGGGGGGGGAGCGCGACCCATCTCTGGATGAGGGGAGCAGTAGAGTGACATCACATACTGGGCTGGGGCCTGGGACTGGTTGTCATTGAACGGCCTGCCACACAAGTGGTTAACGAGAACTGATACAAGGCAGCATTCAGGGAGGATACAGAAATTCCACTCTCTTCTTACCAAGGCAAACACAACCATTATTATGATTAATAATTTCCCATGGGGTGTGATAGAGTTAAGAACAGAAATATTTTTGTGAAACTGCAGTGGAAGGCAGGAATTTTTTTTTTAATGTTTATTCATTTTTGAGACAGAGAGAGACAGAGCATGAATGGGGGGAAGGTCAGAGAGAGAGGGAGACACAGAATCCGAAACAGGCTCCAGGCTCCGAGCCGTCAGCACAGAGCCCGACGTGGGGCTCGAACCCACGGACTGCGAGATCATGACCTGAGCCGAAGTCGGCCGCCCAACCGACTGAGCTACCCAGGTGCCCCGGGAGGCAGGAATTGTAGTGACCTCTGACGAAGGAATTAGTAACCTCCTTGGTTTATTTGGAACTGTAGCTTAGAAGTCACCTGCTCATAACAAGAATACCACCGAGGGGCTCATGGGTGGCAGAATCAGCTGAGTGTCCTTGACTCTTGATTTTGGCTCAGGTCACGATCCCACTGTCGTGGGATCAAGCCTCGTGTTGGGCTCTGCGCTAGGAGTGGAACCTGCTTAAGATTCTCTCTCCCTCTGCCCCTCCCCCGCTCATTCTCCTCTCTCTCTCTCTCTCTCTCTCTCTCAAATAAAAAACAAAAATAAACAAGTTAGAAAAAAAAATGCCACCAGAAAAAGCCCCATCCAGCCACAAGAGTCTAGAACTCCAGCATCTACATCAAGCCTTGAAGGACTTTACTGGGTCCTGTTACCGAAAATTTCAGTTTTCAAGTTTCTCTGGCATATTCCCTCAGTGAATGGAAACCTTGGAGGCTTTTCAAAATCATTCAAAACAGTTTACCATGTGGCCTTGGTAGAAAGAGAGGTAAAAAGCCTCCTTCTCCCCTATTTAAGAACTTCCATCTGGTCTGACGCTTGCAGACAGGCCAACTGTGGCCCCAACGGCTGGGAAGTTCTTGGGGCACAGCACAGCCACCAGGCAATGCACGAGGGGCCCTGCGGTGACAGTCCCACCCAGCACGGACTTCCTCCCTTGCCCAGACCTTACATTCGTATCTGTCAGAGGACAGGCGCCAGATGAACGCCTTTCCTGTCGTGGTATCAGAAGACTCGAGAAGCTGGGCAGATGGGACTGGGCATTTCTGCCAGCCCCCAGCCACCTTCCTCCCCAGGCCTGGCTAGCACAGAGGAGGCACATGAGGTGTGCCAGGGGCTGGTGTGGCCCTGAGAGCAGGTGGGGATGTGGAGGTCTCACCTGAGATGCGAGCGCGTCTCTGAAGTCTTCCCGCTGAGGCTGGGATTTTCTCCTTCCCCCTGCTACCTTCTCCAATTGCATTTTTCAGTTGCTACATCTGGAAATGACTATGCGGTGTTTATAAGATTTGAAAACCTTAGGGCGCCTGGGGGGCTCAGTTGGTTAAGCATCTGACTCTTGGTTTTGGCTCAGGTCATAAGCTCACGGTTCCGTGGGTTCGAGCCCTGTGTGGATTCTCTATGTCCCTCTCTCTGTCTGTCCACCCCCCCACCCCACTCTCTCTCTCAAAAATAAACAAACAACAACAACAAAAAAAAATCTTGTCTTTTGAACAATTTTTTTTTGTTTTGTATTGCAGGAGTGACAATACTTACGCTTTTTCATTTCTGTAAGCCATCTTACAGATATCTTCCAAAAACATTTTATACTTATGTATACCATAAAAGACATCCAAGAACATTGCATTAGCTGAATTCAATGAAAAAATAAAGTGCAAAGTAGGATGAACAGAGTAACCAAAAGTCTGAAAGAGAGATGTTAATATATTAACAGTATTTATTTGGGGGCTTGGGATTTTGAAAATTTTTTCCTTTCATTTTCTTGAAGCATAATAACCATTTTTATTATAAGACGTTTGTTTACATACAATTAAAATGAATTTGCTCCAAGTTATTTGTTATATTAGGCTTACACTTAGAGCCACATGTTTAAGGAGCAATTAAGAATTTTGTTTTCACTCCTAAAATAATCCATTAGCTTGTTTGTTTAGATTGATGTGAAAACAGTGGCCTGCAGTTTATCTTATATTTGACTCTAATTTTATGGCCATGGATTAGCCCTATGACAGTGAGTACAGGCTAGATTTACAATATCAGTGTCTCTTCTCTCCAAAGAAAGCATATTAAATGGCCACTCGGGTTCCCTGGGCCACATCAACCTGAAAGCTCCACGCCCTTCAGACCCTACCTTCAAGTAGGAAACAAACAAACAAACAGGCAGAGGAGAAGAAACATTTTCTGAAACAATTTCAAATATGTACTGTCAGCTCTCTTTCTTGAGCAGGGCTCTCGACCAGAAATCCTCAGAGCTACTAGCTTATCAGCTGATGGAAGAAAGATACTCAAGGAGAAATCCACACAGATGTTGTTAGCCAGTGGCCAGCGCTGAGCGCACAAAATGATAAGAATGCCAATGTTTGAAAGAGCTGGAACTTTTTGAAACAGAGTAGTACATGGATTTTGTCAATCTGATGTTTTAACGAGGAGACAGATGCCACCATGTTCCTTTGCCAATTTATTTTTTGGGGGGGGGGGTGTTTGTATCTGAGGACACCACTTATATGTCATATTGCAGCCAAAGAAAAAATTGCTCTCTGGACCACCGCTCTACCAGGGATTGGGTGTTTTCGTACAACAGTAATGCTGGAAGTCTTTCAATGTCACTTAAAAATCCTAATAATTTGAGCTCTCCCAAATTTCCAGTGTTTAAAGAAAAATCATTCAGGCAATTTCTATCACCAAGAACACAACTGCCAAAGATGTATTTATAGTGGGATTTCTCTCTTTTTCCACAATCGTGGGGTTTCCTTAAACACACTAAGTCGTTACCAATAGACAAGAGTCAATTTGTATTTTACCTTTTAAATGAAGCCTCATATATGGTATGATTCAGTTCCACAAACATGTTTTGAAGTAGATAACTATGTTCATAGTAACTTCATAAATGTCCCCTTGGATTTATTATTTCAACTGTATCTGGTGAGGGCATTTCATATGCTTATAAATCTCTTCAGTTTCTTTTTCTGTTTTAGTGCTTCATGTTAATGGACTCCCTAACTGTTACATAAAACACATCTTTCAACAAAGGGTTGGGAACAAACATTTACCCCAAGACTGTTTAAAAGTTGGCAGTCCTGGTGAATAGTAAATAACAGTGAATAGGAGAGAACATAAATATACACATCAATTAAAGAACAGATTGTCTCCAAAGAATTTTTTAAAACGTCGTCTGAATGGGCAAGGTAGACACATGTAGCACTCAGATCAATGCAGCACGATGTGGGAATCCTCAGAGTTCCGTAGCCCTTGATTTTAGTACCCTCGCATAAATGGATTTTCCCTATTTTTGGAATATAATCAATATTTAACCAATCTCTGACTTCACTCTAAGTTGCTATATTCACTGACTCACCACTTCTCTTCACTCCCCAGTTATCATACTGAAATCCAACTGGACTTCCATGTTCCCTGAACTAACCATTTTTTAAAACATGTATTCATTTTTGAGAGGGGGGGGAGGGGCAGAGAGCAAGGGGGACCAAAGATCTGAAGCAGGCTCTGTGCTGACAGCAGCGAGCCCGACACAGGGTTCAAACTCACGAACCACGAGATCGTGACCTGAGCCAAAGTCAGACGCTCTACCAATTGAGCTACCCGGGTGTCCCTCTAGAGTAGCCATTTTTGACTGCGCACTTTAGAGATTTGTGAGAACTCCATCACAACTGAAATTCACAGAAGCATGACTCTTGGGCCTCCGGGTTGAGTTCGGTGCCTCAGTTTCATGTAACAGCATGCACCTCACTGGGGTCATAGTGTATGCAAGGTGCCTTGTACACAGTGGGAACTCAGTGTTTAGATTTCCCTTCTGCGATCCTTCTCACGGGGCTGAATGTTGTCCCACCTCATACCCTCTGGCCCACTGACTGGCATGCAGCCAGTCACTTTACGTAGTTTAAACCCTTCTCAGGTACACAACCTACCTTTGAAGCTCCTTGAGGGCAGGAACCCTTGCAACTGTACGTCTTCGCCAGGGCCACTGCTGCTTCTCTGGCTGGGGAAGGAGCTCAGGGAGGGGGAGAAGGGAGACATCACCTGTCATTAAGAGTGTTGCTCAGGGGCGCCTGGGTGGCTCAGTCAGTTAAGCGTCCGACTTCGGCTCAGGTCACGATCTCGCGGTCTGTGAGTTTGAGCCCCACGTCAGGCTCTGGGCTGATGGCTCAGAGCCTGGAGCCTGCTTCCGATTCTGTGTTTCCCTCTCTCTCTGCCCCTCCCCCGTTCATGCTGTGTCTCTCTGTCTGAAAAATAAATAAACGTTAAAAAAAAAAATTAAAAAAAAAAAAAAGAGTGTTGCTCAGCAGAAGGGGGCAGGGGTGGGGGGGATGGGAAAAACGGGTAATGGGGATTAAGGAGCTCACTAGCTGTGATGAGCACCAGCCGACACGTGGGACAGAGTGAGAATCACTATATTATACACCTGAAACCAATATTACACTATCTGTTAACTAACTGGAATTTAAATAAAAACTCCAAAAAAAAAAAAAAAAAGAGTGCTGGTCAGTTTTCTTCAGGTTGGCAAATAAAGAAGGAAGTTACTTTCTAATTCCTTGGAGACTGTGTCACTGAAAGTCTGGCAGGATGGTCCATAAAGGGGGGAACATTAGGGCAAATGACAGGGTCTGGAAAAATATGCCATGCGCATTAGGACAAGAACAATAGGAAAGTACCAGTAATTTGATCCCAAACCAGAGCTCTAGCAGGTAGACCCTAATGCCTCCTGATGATCTAAGGGGACTGCTCCCTTCCTCGTCTTAACACCTGGAAGAAATGTCCAGGCAAAAAGTTCACCGTTCCGATAGCTAGTTGTTGACAAAAGCCTTAGGCATTTACTTGCTAACCATGAATTTAAGTTACCACAGGTATTTGTGCCAGTTTCACTGTAGTTTGAGGGGAAAGTACTACCTGACTCACCTAAGATGTTATTTATATAAATGAGGATAAAAGCTAACACAGGGCACAAAAAATAAAGGGTTTTGAAAGATAGTGAAAGGTAGTTTTGAGAGCCACATTTATTTAAAAAAATAGCAGAAATCGAAATTTGTTTTTTTTTTTAAATAAAGTTTATTTATTTTGAGAGACAGAGAGAGAGAGAACACAGGAGGTGCAGAGACAGAGGGAGAGAGAGAATCCCAAGCAGGCTATGCAATGTCAGTGTAGGGCCCAATGCAGGGCTCGAACTCACGAAAGGTGAGATCATGACCTGAGTCAAAATCAAGAGTCAGATGCTTAACCAACTGAGCCACGTAAGTGCACCCAAAATTTGTTTCTTATATACTAGGAAAAAGGTTATATATGATAAAACTCTACTTTCTGGTACTCATAAACCATTAATAAATGAAACACAAGCAGTCCTTTTTTGTAGTGAATGAAAACTAGAACAAAAATGGCAAGCTATCATATTTCACCAGTTTATTTTGATATTACAAACATAACTGCTAACAGATTAGCTAGTACCTTTTATAATTCACACATGCAATACATTTGCATAGGTTTAATATTATTCTTGCATTTAACATTTTAATTGTACAATTTACAGTACGACCGCTTCAAATGTTTTTTGAAACATGTGAAAAAGCCTCCAAAGGACTGTACACAAAAGAAAGTAACTGCATTATGTAGTGAGATTGATTAAAAGTGATTTTCGAAGAGTTAATGACAGAGTTTTCCAAAACTGGTAAAAGACATCAGTCACAAGAGTTAAGAGGCCTTTTGAATTCCAAGCGGGATAAATAAAAAGAAACCTATACCTAAGCAAGTTCTAGTAAAACTGTTTAAAAAATCAAATGCAGAGAGAAAGTGACTAATATCATTGAGATTAAAAGAAGACAGATGTGTGGCTCCTAGCTGGCTCAGTTGGTAGAACATGTGCCTCTTGATCTCAGGATTGTGAATTGGAGCCCCAAGTTGGGTGGAGAGATTATTTAAAAACAAAATCTTAAAAAAAAAAAAAAAAGACAGATTAACTCTAAAGGAGGAACAATTAGAATAACAGCACATTTCTCATTAGAAATAATGGAACCTGTAAGTCAGAAGAAATGACGTATTTATGCTGCCGAAAAAAACAAAACCGTCATTCAAGAATGACATTTTCAGGGGCACCTGGGTGGCTCAGTCGGTTAAGCGTCCGACTTTGGCTCAGGTCATGATCTCACAGTCCGTGAGTTCAAGCCCCGTGTTGGGCTCTGTGCTGACAGCTTGGAGCCTGGAGCCTGCTTTGGATTCTGTGTCTCCCTCTCTCTCTGCCCCAACTCTGTTCATGCTCCGTCTCAAAAATAAATAAACATTAAAGAATGACATTTTCAGGGGCACCTGGGTGGCTCAGTTGGTTGAGTGTCCGACTTTGGCTCAGGACATGATCTCACAGTTCATGAGTTAGAGCCCCACCTGGGGCTGGCTGCTGTCAGCGCAGAGCCCACTTCAGATCCTCAGTCTCCCTGTCTCTGACCCTCCCTCACTTGTACTCTCTCAAAAATAAATAAAACATATAAAAAAAAGAATGACATTTTCAGATAAACAAGAAATAATTTCTCACCAGCAGACTAGCACTTAATGAAATACCAAGGGGAGTTCTTTGGGCAGAAGGAAAAAGATCACAGGTGTCAAGTCAGAAATACAGGAAGTGATGAAGAAAAATGATTGTATAAATATGTGGGTACATCTGAATGCGTATGAATTTACTAGGCAATAGTGATTACGTGTTGCGGGGATAAAAACTGCATGATGATAATCGCATACAATTCCAGAGGAAAAGTGTCCTGAGGTTTCATATGAGCCAAAAAGAGTAAGAATAACAGGTAATATTAGGCTTTCAAAAATCAAGGATGCATGTTGTAATCTTTGGTAATACTACTGAAAGAGTATTCAAAGGAGTATGTAACTACCACACTGGCAGAGAAAGAACACAGAAGATTAACATCTATCCCATCAAATCAGGATAAGGAGAGAGAGGAGGGAGGGAGGAACATAAAAGACGGTACAAAGAGAAAGGAAGCATTAGGATATTAGGATTAAATCTAAACACGTATTTATTTTATTTATTTAAAAAAAATTTTTTTTAACGTTTATTTATTTTTGAGACAGAGAGAGGCAGAGCATGAACAGGGGAGGGGCAGAGAGAGAGGGAGACACAGAATCTGAAACAGGCTGCAGGCTCTGAGCTGTCAGCACAGAGCCCGACGTGGGGCTCGAACTCACAGACCGCGAGATCATGACCTGAGCTGAAGTCGGACGCTCAACCGACCGAGCCACCCAGGCGCCCCTATTTTATTTATTTTTAAGTTGACTTATTTATTTTGAGAGAGAGAGAGAGAGAGAGAGAGACAGACAGAGCAGGGGAGGGGCAGAGAGAGGGAGAGAGAGAATCCCAAGCAGGCTCTGCACTGTCATTGCAGAGCCCAATGAGTGGCTTGAACTCATGAACTAGGAGATCATGACCTGAGCCAAATTTGTACACTTAACCAACTGAGCCACCCAGGTGCCCCTAAGTAAATACTTTAAATGTAAACAAGTTACATATTCTATTTAAGATAAAGATAACCAAACTTTATTTTTAAAAATTATTTATTTTTAAATATTTACAAGAGATATTTTACAAGGGATTACAAGAGATATCTATTTACAAGAGATATATTAAAACATAAGGACAGAAGGATTGACAGTCAAGTACAATCACAGAAGAAGACAAACTGTGTGTTCAGTAACCAAAGAAAGATGGTGAGTTATAGTAGCATCTGACTTTAAGGCAAAAAGTATCACTACAAATCTCAAATGACACTTCATAATGACAAAAAATTAAATTCATCTAAAGATGGTATTAGATTTGTTTGCACTCAATAAAGTTGCCTTAAAACACATTTAAAAAATACATAAATAACTTAGAGACCTACAAGGAGACATAGATAACCTACAGTCATGATGAGAGATTTTAACACACTTGTCTCAGTAACCAGTAACAGGCATACAAGTCAGTAAGGATAAAGATATAAAATCCAGGATTGACAAACTTGATCCCATGGACAGACAGAGAATACAAAATCTTAACAAGGGCAGAATAATACACTGAATACACAGAAAACAGTTTAAGAAAAATTGATCAGATCCTATGTCATTAACCAAGTGTCTACCTATTATAAAAGAATATAACTAACAGACAGATGTAGAGAAAGGAGAGCCCTCTTGCACCGCTGGTGGGAATGCAAACTGGTGCAGCCACTCTGGAGAACAGCATGGAGGTTCTTCCAAAAGTTAAAAATACAACTATCCTATGATCCAGCAGTTGCACTACTAGCTATTTACTCAAAAGGATACAAAACTATAGATTCGAAGAGGGTACATGCACCCCAATGTTTACAGTGGCATTATCAACAGTAGCCAAACGAGGAAAGAGCCCAAGTGTCCATCAACTGATGAGTGAATAAAAAAGACGTGGTATACACATTCAATGGAGTATTACTCAGTCATCAAAAAGAATGAAATCCTGCCATTTGCAATGATGCAGACGGAGCTAGAGCGTATTATGCTAAGCAAAATGAGCAGGGCAGAGAAAGACAAATACCATGTGATTTCACTCAGGCGGAATTTAGGAAACAAAAGAGATGAACCTATGGGAAGGGGGGAAAAAGAGAGAGACAGAAAAGCAAACCATAAGAGACTCTTAATGATAAAACAGGGTTGATGGTGGAAGTGGGTGGGGGATGGCCTAGATGGGTGATGGGTTTTAAGGAGGTCACTTGTTACGATGACCACTGGGTGTTACTAAGTGATGAATCACAAAATTCTACTCCTGAAACCAATATTACACTATATGTTAACTACCTAGAATTTATTTTTATTTTTAAATTTTTTTTTTAACATTTATTTATTTTTGAGACAGAGAGAGACAGAGCATGAACAGGGGAGGGGCAGAGAGAGAGAGGGAGACACAGAATCTGAAACAGGCTCCAGGCTCTGAGCTGTCAGCACAGGGCCCGACGCGGGGCTCGAACTCACGGACCGTGAGATCAGGACCTGAGCCGAAGTCGGCCACTTAACCGACTGAGCCACCCAGGCGCCCCCTAACTACCTAGAATTTAAATAAAACTTTGGAAGGAAAAAAAAAGAATACAATCAAGCTAGAAATCACTAACAAAAAGATTTTTTTTAACTCATATTGAGGAAATAAGCTACTAATCTTTTTTTTTTTTTTTTTTTAAAGAAGGCTCCACTCCCAGTGTGGAGCCCAGTGTGGGACTTGAACTCACAACTCTGAGATCAAAACCTGAGCTGAGATCAAGATTCAGATGTTTAAAGGACTGAGCCACCCAGGTGTCCTAACTAATAGACTTTTAAATAACACATGGGCTTTTAAAAGTGTAAATTAGAAACATTTTTAAATGGGAAGAATAAATGAAAATACTACATATCGAAACTTGTGGGAAGCATCTAAAGTTGTGCTTATTAAGGGGGATTTTATCATTGTAGTTGCACACTGAGCAATACAGAAGAAGAAAGGATAAACATTGATGAACTAAGTGAAATAAGTCAGAGAAAGACACATACTATATGAGCTCTCTTACATGTGAAAGCTAAAAATACATACATATAAAAAATAAGTTCACGGGCACCTGGGTGGCTCAGTCAGTTAAGCATCTGACTCTTGATTTCACTCCGGTCGTGATCTCATGAGATTGAGCCCCCAGCTGGACTCTGTGCTGAGCCCGGAATGTGCTTGGATCCTCTGTCAGTTCTTCTGTCTGCTTGAACGTCCACGAGCACATGCACACACCCTCTCTCTCTCAAAATAAATAAATAGGCATCAAAAGAAAAAAAAAACAAAAAAAACCCAGCACCTAAGTTCATAGATACAGAGAACAGACTGGTTGGTGGCTGTGGTCAGAGGAGAAACTTTTATTTTTCTCTTACTTTAAATAAATTAAAAAATAAAACTAACTTCTTTGCGTCTTTTCAGGATTCTTTCTTCTCAGGGATGTTATGATCTTCCTGGATTAAAAAAAAAAAAAAAAAAAGAATTTGGCAGCACCTGAGGTGGCTCAGTTGGCTAAGCGTCACACTTTTGATTACCCCTCTGGTCAAGACCTCATGGTTTGTGAGTTCTAGCCCCGAGATGGGCTCTGTGCTGACAGAGCTCTCTCTCTTTCTCTCTGCCCTTCCCCTACGCATGCTCTCTCTCTCTCTTTCAAAATAACTAAATAAACTTAAAAAAAAAAAAGAACTTGGCTTATACAATATTATAAGATAAAATACTACCACCACATGCCTATTAGAATGGCTAAAATCCAAAACACTGACAACACCCCAGCACTGCTGAGGACGTGGCACAATAGGAATTGTCATTTATTGCAAGGGGAAAGGCAAACAGGTACAGCCACTTTGGAAGACAGTCTGTCAATTTCGTGTAAAACTAAACATACTCTTGCCATATGATCCAGTAATTACTCTCCTATGTATTTACCCAAAGGAGTTGAAAACTTATGTCCGCACAAAGACCTGCACACAGATGTTTACAGCAGCTCTATTCATAATTATCAAAGCCAGAAAGCAACAAAGAGATTTCTTTTGCTTGAGTGAATGGACTAACAGTGGCACAGCATATAAGGGACTATTACTCAAAGATAAAAAGAAATGAGCTATATCAAGCCATGAAAAGACACAGAGGAAATACAAATTCATATTACTCAGCGAAAGAAAGAAAGAAAGAAAGAAAGAGAAAAAAAGAAGAAAGAAAGAGAGTGGATCTAAAGGAGATACAAAAACTAAGAGTAAATTAAACTCAGAGAAAGTAGAGGGAAGGAAATAATAAAGTTAAGAACACAAGCTAATGAAATAAAAACAAATGTAATTACCAGCTCTCTTGGTGAAGCTGTTCAAAGAAAAAGAGATAAACAGTGAGAGGAATGAAAAAGAAGACATTACTCTAAGGCCTACAGATCTATAAAATTATAAAAAGATGTGTTGGGGGGCGCCTGGGTGGCTCAGTCGGTTGAGCGTCTGACTTCGGCTCAGGTCATGATCTCATGGTTCATGAGTTCGAGCCCCGCATCAGGCTCTGTGCTGACAGCTCGGAGCCTGGAGCCTGCTTTGGATTCTGTGTCTCCCTCTCTCTCTGCCCCTCCCATGCTTAAGCTGTCTCTCTCTCTCTCTCTCTCTCTCTCAAAAATAAATAAACATTAAAAAATTAAAAAATAAAATACAATTTGAAAAAATTTACACAAAAGTAAAAAATATAGTAGAAAAAATTTAAAGAAAAATATTTTTAATAAAAATTGAAAATAGAAATGAATTTTTTCCCTTTCTGTATTTAAGAAAAAGAAACGAAAAAGAGAAAAAGAAAAAAAATAAATAAAAATAAAAAGATGTATTAAACAACCTTATGGGAGAGAATATTAAAATATAAATAAAATAGAGAAATTCCTCAAAATACCCTACATGTAAAAACTGGTGGAAGAATAGAAACGTTAAATAATTCATCAACTACTTGAAAAAATTAAGCCTATGATTTAAAACTTTTCAATAAAGAAAACTCCAGGCCCTGATGGATTCTAAGAAACATTCAAGGAAGAAAAGGAGCCACACACACCCGTTCAGAACACAGGAAGGATAGCTACCATTTGCCAAGTCCTATTAGAAGGTCCAGAGTAACCCTGATATAAAAACTGACAGGAAATTCCAAGAAAGGAAAATTTCAGGCTGGTCTGACTGATGAATACAGATGCCGACATTGTGAATGTAAGATTAGCAAACCTATCCATTAGCATAAAGATGAAGTGTTAAAGATCAGCTTGGTCTGATCTAGAAAGCCAGAACCACTTTACCCACCACTTTTTCCCCAAACTTCAAGAGAAATGCCTTTTTTCAGTTTTTGGTAAGTTGTTTTTTTTTTTTTTTTAAAGAAGCACACCATATCTAGCAATATGTAAAAAGGCCAGTATGTGTTGGGTGTATTCCAGAATGCAATGCTGGGTTAAGATTTAAAAATCAATGCAATTCACCACATTAACAGACTGAGGGAAAAACACCTTTCAATTGATTTCAATAGATGATGATGATCAAATTCATCACAAAGACTTTTAACAAATGAGGACTAGAAAGGAATTTTCATAAGCTAAAAATTAATACCCATTCCCAAAAGAACCTTCAGCAAGTATGAGACTTTATGGTGAAATACTGGAAGCTTTCCCTCTGTAACTGGGACTAAAACATGTTGACTTTGTTGCCTAGGGCTGCTATAACTAACTACCACTAACTGACAGCTCAAAACAGAAATTTATTGTCTCACAATTCTAGAGGCTACAAGTCTGAAATCAAGGCACTGGCTTGGCCGTGTTCTCTCTGACGGCCTTGGGGGAGGATCCTTCCTTGCCTCTTCCTAGCTTTTGGTGGTTGCCAAAATCCTTGGAATCCCTCGGCTTATAAATGCATCATTCCAATTTCTGCCTCGGTCTTCACATGGTGTTCTTCTCTGTGTATGTCTTTGTGTCTCGTCTTTTTAAAAGAACACTAGTCACACTGGAGTAGGGCACCTATCCTATTCCAGTATGACTTCATCTTAACTCTACATTAACAAAGACCCTATTTCCAACTACACTCGCATTTATAGATTCTGGGGCTTAGGGCTGCAACTTATCTTTCAGGAGAACACTGTTTAACCCACAAAACAAAGACTCCCCCTACTGTTACTTCCTTTTGTACTGATGGTCCTGGCCAATGCAATAAGACAAGAAAAAGAAAGGAAAGATGTAAAGATTAGAAAGGAATAGGTAAAACACATTACCTATGGACGATATAGTTGTCTCTGTAGAAAATCCTGAATAATTCACAGATAAATTATTACAATTAGTAAGTTTAACAAAGTTGATTTATTCAAAATTAATATGCAAAATTAATTTTGCTACAACAGCAACAAACAGGAAAATAAATGTTAAAAGGGTATAATTTATAATAGCGCACACACACACACAAACCCAAACACATTTTAGGCAATCTAACAAAAAACATCTAAGACCTTTGGGTAGAGAACTATAAAATCTTACTGAGAGGAGCGACTGGGTGGCTCAGATGGTTAAGCATCTGACCTTGGCTCAGGTCATGATCTTGCTGTTCGTGAGTTTGAGCCCTGCGTCAGGCTCTGTGGTGACAGCTCAGAGCCTGGATCCTACTTCGGATTCTGTGTCTCCCTCTCTCTCTGCCCTTCCCTTATTCATGCTCTGTCTCTCTGTGTCTCTCAAAAATGAATAAATGTTAAGAAAATTTTAAAAAAATCTTATTGAGATAAATTAAATAAGACCTAAATAAATGGAGGAATATGCCATGTTCATGAACTGGAATATTACAAATATGGCAAGTCTTTCCAAAAGGATCTATAGATACAAGGCAACCCTAACCAAAATCTCAGTTTATGGAAATGACAAAGTGATTCTCAAGACTATACGGACACGGAAAGGGTCAAGAACAGCCAAGAATCTGTCATACAAGGTGACAGCATTTGCATTACTAAATATGAAGACTTATTATAAAGCTATTTTCATTAAGACAATGTGATACTGGCACGAAGATAGACAAAGATGTCAAGTGGACAGAAGAGAGGGCCTACAAGCAGATCCATGGGTGGAGAACTTGTTCCATGACAGAAGTAGCATTACAGAGCAGTTAGTAAAGGAGAGACTTTCCAAAAAATTGTGCTGGGATAAGTGGATACTCCTAGGATGGGAAAATGGAATTTAATCCCTACCTTGTGCTATGCACCAAAATAGCTATGTGCAAAAACATAGATGCATTTCACCAGCATAAATTTGAGCAAAAGAAAACATGCTATGAGATTCCAACTAAACGAAGTTAAAAAACTAAACAAAACCATAAGGTAAGAAGTCGGGATTGTGGTTCCCATTGGGGGGAAAGAAAGTGTTAGTAACTGGGAGCAGGTACAAGGGGAGTTTTCAAGGAACTGTTGACTATTCCATCTCTTTGGGGGCAGACAGTTCTAGTGGTGTTTTTGTTGTGATAATTCATTGATTTTCATTCTGTGCACTTTTCTTTATTTGTATTAACCTTCTCAATACAGTGATTTTTTTTTTTTTAAGTAGGCTCCATGCCAAGCATGGAGCCCAACACCAAGCTTGAACTCACCACTCTGAGCTCAAGACCCTGAGATCAAGAGTCAGAAGCTTAACTGACTGAGCCACCCAAATGCCGCACAATAAAGTGATTTTTAAAACAGATTTTTAAATCTGTAGGTAGACAGGTTCATCCACTGAACAAATATTTACTGAGAAATCACTATATGCCAGACATTGTATTAGGTCTGTGTCATCAACAGGAGTAAAAGCAGGTATGCTCCCTGCTCTGGTAATGCTTACATTCTGATAACAGAGTCAGACAAAAAACGATTACAGTAATGAGTGAGATAAATAAATACAAGCATTCCGTGTGATAAGTGCTCTGATATGCTTAGATTGCTACAATTTATATACAAGAAGGGTGACTTTATTGGGGGCGAGAGGTTATGAGGAAAGCCACTAGATCTTTCACTGGACTGAACTATTAAAGTAATTCAGAAGTGTTCTACCTGCCCCTCTAAAGTAGAAGTCACTCCTTTTATACATAAGAAATGGTCCCAGTTTAATTTCAGATCTACACTTACACAGAGGAATCCTATCTGCTTACTCAAGGAAAATCTTGGTTTGAAAGTCATGGCACCAGCCACTCGGAAAACCAAGACAGGGGCACCTGGCTGGCTCAGTTGGTTAAGCAGCATCTTGTGGTTCCTGAGTTGGAGCCCCACGTGGGACTCGTGCTGACAGCTCTGAGCCTGGAACCTGCTTTGGATTCTGTGTCTCCTTCTCCCTCTGCCCCTCCCCAGCTCACGCTGGCGTGCTCTGTCTCTCAAAAATAAACATTAAAAAAAAAGAGAGAGGAAAAAAAAAAAAAAACCCAAGAGAATACTATTCTTAATTTGCAGTTAATTTTGGAGCTATTACTCTACAACTTTAAAAGTCCTTTGAAGCCCTAATTCAGAAAGCACTGAGCTTTAAAATAACATTTTCCTGATTATAAAGTACTTACATGCTCGGTATAGAACACCTGGGAAATCAGAAAATTACAAAGAAAGCAAAAATCCCTAATTCTGTCACCAGAGCTACCGTAAATATTGTGGTACGTTTCTCACCATTAAAAAAAAAAGCCTTTATATATTTATTTTCACAGATGAGATCAAAATTTCCATGTGATTCTGCAACCGGAGTTTTCCATTAAAGGATATAACGAGCTTTCCCCATATCATGAAATAATCTTCCTAAACCTACTTTTAAGTTTGTAAAACTTGTATCTCCAACTTGCATCATCTCAGTGAAGAGTCGTTCATCACGTGCAATCGAGTCAACACATCCAGGGCGCCCAAAGCTCTGAGAGACGTCCAAACCTTTAAGCTAAAGTCTCGGAAGGAGCACGGGAAGCCGGCAGGTGCGGCGGGGGCTCTTCCTCGGATATCGCGTCACCTACGCGGACCCTTCCGCAGAGACCCGGCCGCGCGCAAGTTGCCAGGCGGCCCCGCAGCGCGGGGAGTCCTGAACTTTCCGGCAGGGTCAACGCGCTCCTACGCCGTAGGTTGCCGGAGATGCCCCGCGCGCGCTCTGCAGCTCTCGGGCGTCGAGGGGCCGCGCCTCCCCCCGGGCCCCGCGGGCTCGCTTGGACCCCCGGCGCCCCGCGCACCCGCCGCAGGAGCGGCCGTCAGCCCCGGCTGCGCCCTCCGCGGCGCGCCGCCCCCAGTCCCCAGCGGGTCGCCGGGCTGAACTGCTGAGGGGCGCGCCCCAGGTTCCGGCCCAGCCCCGACCGCCCCATCCCATCCCCCCCGCCTCCACCCCCCCAACCTGGGAGCGCGCAGGCGCAGCCGCCCGGGAGTCCGGCCAACGGTCCCGGAGACTGCGGTGGCGCCCGAGCCTCTGCCGCCACTGCCACCGCTCGCCATGGGCCCGGGTCCCCGGCTGCTGCTACCTCTCGCGCTCTGCGTGGGGCTCGGCGCGCTCGTGCCTTCTGCGGGGGCCTCGCGCGTCGGCAGGCGAGGCCCCTCGGTGACGGCCAAGGTGACCGAGCGGCGGGCAGCAACTTGCCTTCGTGCGCGCCAGGGGGATGGGGGAACTTCGGGGACTGGGTCCTCAGCGCCCGCGGCGGCGAGGAGGGGGCTTCCCGGGCGCAGGCGAAACGAGGCGGCCGCGGGGCTGGGGGGGGGGGGGGGGGCTGCCGGCGCGCGGGGGCTGCGCTGTCCTGGGAGACTTGGGGGCGCTGGGCCGAGCTGTTTGAACTGAGTCTCCCGGGCGGGTGGTCGGGTCCGACGTGACCTGCCGGGGTGCTAGAGGAAGCTTCCGGAACTATTGGGCCCTTTCTCCAGGAAGGAGCCGGCGCGAGTACTTCCTTCGGCGTGGCGGGGACTCGGGAACAGAAGGAGGAAAAGAATGCTGATTGGGGCGGGCGGAAGAGGCGCGCTCTGAGCCGCGGGGGCGCAGTGGGCAGCCGCCGCCGCTGTCACCCGGGCCTGGGGGGGGGGGGTCCCGGGGCCAGCTTCTGCGCGGGGGTGTGCGGGTCGGCTTTACGTGCACTGCTCTAGAGACCGACTGGCCTCCTCCTGTATTTAGGAACCGTGGTCCTCCCGCTGGGGGTGGGGAGGGAGAGGTGTGCTTTTAGACTTAGACTTTTTTCGACTTTGGACCCTGAGCTTGGGATGGGACTGGCTCTGCCAGCCTTTTAAAATCTCTATCGGGAATGGAGGGGCGGGGGGAGGGCAGTGATTTTCTACCATGAACTGTTTCTCTCCACTTTAAGCTCTTTTTTTTTTTTCAGCATATTTACCCAGGCTAGAAGATAATGGGAGGGTGCAGAGAGCGAGGGAGGAAGGGAGGGAATGGTTTGGTGCCCTTGATCACCACTTCTGGAAAAACCCAGTGGCAGCAGTGTCTTGGAATCTGGAAGGAGGGGCAGCTGCTAGTTGTTTTAACGATAAAGCTGGTGTTTGCCAGTGGAAATGATACTGTGGAGCTAGTGGCAGAGTGCCTAAACCTCCACCACAGACCCCACGCGAGGTGGTGGGGTGGGGAGAGGGAGATCACCCCAACATCTGATGTAGCCCAAGAGTGAACAGAAAGGCCATACCGCGCTGCGGGTGCGTGTGTGAAAGAGAGAAACTTAGCCCGATTGTTTTGAGCACCGATTTCACTTCCAGCCTCTCCATGTTCTGGGCTGATCTGATTTTTTTTTTTTTTTTTTTTTTGAAGTAACACTGACAAGATTTGCCCACGGTTTAGAAGGGAGTGGGGGATATGAAGTAAACTGCCAGCTGAGATAGAAGTTTGTCAGTTAGGTGTGAATTTCAGATAAACCGTGAACAATTTCTTAGTGTGAGCATATCACTGGCAGCACTGGGGAACAGACTTGGCCAGGGAAGCTTTAAAACCTAACGGGGTGCGGTCACCCACCGCAGAGCAAGTGAATCAGGATGTCTGGAGATGTGTAGCCTGGGTTGGGAACTTCTAGAAGGGATGCCAAGAGGGGAGGAAGATGGTGGCTGCAGGAGGGGAAGATTTGGAGCCTCTTAGCCCCTAGGCTAGGGTGCTGTCAATGAGGAAGTTTGCGTGCAGTCTACTCTCAGAATTATTTTTTTTTATGTTTATTTTTGAGAGAGAGAGCACAAGCGAGTGAGGAGCAGAAAGAGACAGAGACACAGAATCCAAAGCAGGCTCCAGGCTACGAGCTGTCAGCACAGAGCTGTGACGCGGGGCTGGAACTCACGAGCTGTGAGATCATGACCTGAGCCAAAGTCGGACGCTTAACGGACTGAGCCACCCAGGTGCCCCCACTCTCAGAATTTTTAATATATGTCCTTTTCTTTCCTACCAAATTTATCATTAAATTCTAAAAGCTAATTGTGTAGGTGAGTCTTCTGCAGATTTGACCCTGTCAAATGACTTTTTCAGTGGACTTTTTAAAACAACTGAACCTAGTGGAAAATAGAGACCTTAAAAACTCTCTGAGTCAGGAGAAGTAGATTAATTGGGACTAGTGTTTCCCCCATCAGTCTTTTTCCTTTCCGTCTTGATTTCGTTTAAAAGTAGGAATCTGTTATAAGAGAGGTGGGAGGCGCTGTCACCCACAAGGCCTAAAGTGGCACTCACCAGCCACCGCCTCAGCCACCTGCTCAGCCCAGCCCGAGAGCCTCAGGTCCAGGCTCTGGCTCACTGGTCTCAAAATCCGCTGGATTGGCATGTGCAGCCCTGACTGTTTCAGCAGATGCCCTGGGGTGTGTGCAAGGTCAGGCACCTAGAGTGGGGAGAATAATGCTGCCATCTTCCTAACTGTCCCAACGGCACAGCATGCTGGCACTTTCTACAGCATGGAGGGGCCAAGTGGCTATGGCCTGGTGACCCTGGGCAGGTGATTTCCTGTGTGAGGCTCTGTTTCCTCCTCTGTAAGTGGAGACAGAGATAATATCTACCCTCCGGGCTTTTGTGTATTAGATGTGATAAAGCAGGTAAAGTGCTTAGCGGTGATTAAAAAGGCCAGTTGTTACTGTTATTCATGTTACCTTATTAATCTTCCTGTGAACTTGCAGCCCTGAAAGGAATGGTCGTCTCCGGAACAGATCCTCCCTGCATCCCCCCTGGTTGCTCTGGAAAGGGAAGCAGGATTAACCCAACAGGGGTTTGGATCGGGCTCTGAGTGCCTCTTCCCTCTAACCTCTTTGCCCACCTCCAGTGGCCCATCATTTTCAAATGACTTTCAAAAGTAGCCCTCAGGGGATAAAAGAAATGACTGAGGTGCTTACTCTTGAAGGGCAGTGTGGAATTCAGATGCCACCTCAGCCAGGAAGCCCACCCTGATCTGCACAGATAATCATCACCTCCAACCATAACATTTCATCTGTACTTGTCTTGTTATAAACCTGATTTCCCATTATGTTACACCTACTTATATATACATTTTTTCTTTTCTGTGGGACTGTAGCCTCACCGCTTGTCCAAAACATGGCCTGTTCTCAAGGGCACGCAGCAGTCGGAGATGATCTTAGGGTGATAGGGTCTGCCTTGGGTCCCCTGCACCCTCTGTCTACATGTGTGCCCTGGTCCTCCTGTAACATCACCTGGCATTGAACTAGTCAGCACGTTTTGAGGACCCGCTCGAGCTGACGCTGTGCTAAGCACTGGGGACCTAAAAACACCATTTCTGCCCTTTAGGGATCCCCTGCCTGGCCTGAGAGAGCCAGGATTAACCGCAGTCCAGTTAGGTGTTACCTGGGACTGCAGAGCTGGCTTTCCTGCTCCCGGCTGGGAAACCTTGGTCAATCACTGAGCCTCTCTCATCCTTACTTTTCTCGTGTGTTAATCGGTGATGACAGCACGTGCCCCTCGCCCAAGGATGTGGGAGGATCAATTATACGAGACATGTAGGCACAGTGCCGAGACACCACTGACTAGGTCCTGTTTGTTTCCTTCCCTCTCTCTCCTCCTCCTCTCCCTCCTCCCTCTCTTCCTCTCCCCTCCCTCCCCCTCTACTCCTCCCCCTCTCCCCTCCCTCCCCCTCCTTCTCTTCTTGTTCTTCCCTCTCCTCCCCCTCTACTCCTCCTCCTCCTTCCTCTCCTCCCCCTCCCTCTCCTCTCCCCTCCCTCCCCCTCCTTCTC